>NC_052503.1:51247841-51337317 GCF_016617805.1 Bactrocera tryoni
AGCTGCCCATACAAAATGACGATCAAAATCGAGTTTTTGTGTGGAATCTTTTGTTCCTGTGAAGGGTATTGGAGAAGATGAAACCATGTGTAAAAGTTCACGCAAGTAATGAAAGTTCTCTGAGCGCCATTCAATAAGCAGTGGCCAAACACGTTTCTTTTAAAAATGGCTGAACTCAAGACTTGCGATCTTAGACCTATCCTCTGGATAGTCAAAAAAATTCATTTGAAGGTGAACTAAGGTGTAAAGCGGAACATCCCTCCCCAGGGTTGTGCGCTGGATTTGGGAACCGCCACGTAAAAACACCCAAAAAACACATTGACATATGTATGTACGTCTTAAATTGTGCAAGCCGACGGCACAACAACCTCGTATACATACTATGATGCTTAAAAATTAAACAAGTGTAATGACTCAATTAGTTGTCAATTGAAAGCCCCTTCTTCACGACGATCACAGAGATCATAATACTTCCATCACTGAAGTTAGTTGCTTAAATGTAATGAAAGTTGAACAATTCAGTAATGTCCATGAATTCATATTTATAGTTCCTGATTTAAAGAAGATTGAGATTTAATTGAGACAATTACTGAGAAGATTTTGCTTTTATTACAACGAACAGTACAACGAGTTTCGGGTGTCTAGAGTGCAGAATTATTATTCCAACACAACTACGGAGGCTGCTATATATAGTTTCTGGCCTAGGCAACACTAAGTGTTGCCAGGTGCAATCTGACATTTCCATTGGAAAGTTTGACATTTTTTAGCATAACATCACTCAGAACGTTTTGTCATTTAATCGGGAATTGTTTTATTTACAGGGAATAAAAAATTCATCTCGGCCAAAAAATGGATTTAACTCGTGAACATTTTCGTGCGATCATTTTTCACAACTTTCGACGTGGATTATCACGACAAGAGTGCATCGATGAACTAAAATTTTTGTATGGCTATGAAGCACCATCCTACAGCACTGTGAAAAACTGGAACAACGAATTCAATCGTGGCCGACGCTCGCTCAAAGACGAATTCCGTGAAGGTCGTCTAAAAACAGCCGTTGTGCCAGAAAACATCGATGCCGTACATGAACTGATAATGCAAGACCGTCATGTAACATACCTCCAGATAGAGGCATGCCTATGCATTTCTCCCACCAGCATACATTCGATATTGCATGAACACCTGGCCGTAAAAAAGGTTTGTTCTCGTTGGATCCCGCACAATTTGACAATCGCTCAAAACAAGGCTCGTGTGGATTGGTGTAAAGAAATGCTGAAAAAATACGATCGCGGTGCTTCAAAAGACGTTTATAAGATCGTCACAGGTGACGAATCATGAATCTATGCGTATGAGCCCGAAACAAAACAGCAATCGACCGGGTGGGTCTTGCAAGACGAGCCAAATCCAACGAAAGTTGTTCGTGGAAGAAGCACTTCAAAGCAAATGGTCGCCTGTTTCTTCGGCAAAACTGGTGGCGACTGTTCCGCTTGAGCAACGTAGGACGGTCAATTCTGAGTGGTACACCACCATTTGTTTGCCTGAAGTCTTCGGAGAAATTCGAAAAACGGACAAGAGAAGACGAATCATTGTGCACCATGACGAGCTCTCACACATTGGCTCAAACCAGCGCCTTATTGACCGGCCAAAACGTCGAATTGATGGGTCATCCGCCGTACAGCCCTGACTTGGCACCCAATGACTTCTTTTTATTCCCGTGCGTGGTTAACGATTTTCGTCGCCAGACGTATGCATATCTATATGTCACAATTCCTCAGTTTGAACTGATATTAAGAAACCTTATTTCTTTAATAACACCAATATTATAATTTCGATATCAGCGTACGCACATTATATACACATACATATGTATATACATATATACAAAACGATGTCGCTGCACCACAATGTATGCCACAAATCGAAAAATGACTAGTGTCATGGGTATCTCAGCGTGATGAGCACAATACACCGAGAACAAAGCGTACTTTCTTTTTTCCGTGGGCAGTAAGACTCTTACACACACACACACATGCATAAGTACAAGTTTGGTTGCATGCGCATGTGTACATATGTAAAAACATTTCTAATTTTCAGTTATTTGAATGAGGCATCTCCTCATTTTGAAAGAAATACATTTCAATTTGTACACACACACACACACACACTTACATCTGCATGCATGTGAATATGCCGATACTTTTAGTTCAGCATGCTGCAAGTCAAGTAAGAGGTAAGAGGGAATAAAAGGTGCAATGATGAAACGTTGCTTAACCATTGCACTGTGCAGCTAAACAAAAATCCAGTAGCGATAGCAGAGCTGTGGAGTAGTAAAAGGAGGTGAGTAAACGTCTGTTAATGCACAGAATAGTGAAGTCGCCATGGCAGGACACATACGTATGTATGTACATATAATGGTCACGATGTTTTAGTCTGCATATAAGCAAACTAGCACTTCAATTTTTGAGATATCGCTCTTTTTAAGATATTCACGTCCCTTAAACCCCTCCTCAGTACCAATATCGGACTGCTATAACGTTGTAGCTGTGATACAAGTTGAACGATTAAAATAAAGTTCTTGCATAGGAAATTTTTTTATTTGACGAGATATCTTCACGAAATTTGGCACGAATTATTTTTTAGGGTAACGCTATAATATCTGAAAAAATACTCCAAATCGAGCCACTATATCATATACATATCTGTCATACAAGCTGAGCGATCAAAATCAAATTTTTTTATTTGACGAGATATCTTCATGAAATTTTGACATGGATTACTTTTTAAGGTAAAACTACAATATCTGAATTGAAATTGAAAGAAATTGTCCAGATCGGGCTGCTACATCTTATAGCTGTCATACAGGCGATCAAAACGAAGTTCTTGTGTGGAAACTTTTTTATTTGTGTTAAGTGGCACTATCATCTAGCAAGAAATATTAATGCATTTATCTTCTTTAAAACATATCATTAAATTGTTTAACTGTCTGACATTGTACCACATACATATGTATGGATGTGTAATTTTGTCAGTTTAATAAAACGATGGGGCATTTGATTTAAAACGAAAAAATCGCTTTCCTAAATTATTTTTTGAGTGATCCTTTCATATATGAAATGTATGTTCTATTCACAATTTACCATATGTATAAATATTCAGACGTATTTATATAGCTATTTCAACATATGCACATAAGCGTAAGTATGTATGCATGCAGTAAGAGTGATGTGTGTTCGCTTGCTTTATTAACGCTATTGAATAACTTAATTAATGCATTATGCAGACCCTACAGAGCGCGCATTGGTTGCGTTCATACATACATACACTTATAACTTCTGACTTTAGTTAAAAAGAACAGATTCTAAAAAGCGTAGCCTTACCTAATTCATACACAACAGTGAAGCTTTTCAGTACTCCAGCGGCGATTCCATTTATATTTCATTAAAACTTGCCGTTTCTTAAATCCAATTTGGTTGTCGTATATATATATATGTATATTGCTTTAAAATTTTATATCCACTTTAAAATTTATTTATACTTTAAAATTTTAATCAATTCACTTGTTGGCAGAGCAATATCAATAACATCACAACACAATTTTTCGATTGATTAATATCCCAACAAATCAGTTTCTGGTAGCATTCACGCCATTCTCATGTATTTATGTACAAAAACATAACAATTTCTATTTCTTCACTTCACTCAGCAAAATGACTTCTGTGCGTAAACGTTACCGCGACAAACACCGTCCCAACAAACAGATAACTTTAGTAACTCGCGTTCAGAGAATGACTGAGGCAAAATCATAAATTCAATTTCTCTTTTCGTTTCGTTTCATTTCCAAATTTTCCGCCAAGTCTAAAAGGGCAATATTAGCAGAACAATGTTAAAGGCGAAACACCAGAGAGCATTCTGGAACAGAAAAGAGAGAAAGAAGAGCATCTGTTGTGTGAGACAACAGTGACATAAATTCTCTGTTAAGATAACGGTTGCATAACCTTGGTCAATTTCAAATTTACTCATACATAACACAATTATGAACGCACAAATCGAAACTCTAATAAAAAGAATGGAATGCATTCTCCGTTGACTATGTTTAGAGTCTTGATCGCTTGTATTGTTACACACTGTCGTACTGTTTCCGGCAATTTTGGGTCTTATTCGTCTGACAATGTCGATATCATCTTCTAAATGCATCCCATTCGCACCTAAAAGAAATGCTTGGTCTCGTCTTTTTTCTCTTAATTCGAGAAATAAGCCCAACTTTATCCAAAGTATTGGAACAATATTATTTTACTCTCCCCTGGTCCTTCATATACTACTTCAAACTGAAAGTGAATTTTTAATTTATACCTCTCGCTTGTTTTTCGAATCGGTAAATTTTTTTTCTGTTAGTTAGTAGTACTGTTAGTGACATCTATGCTAAATTTCACGTCACAATATTCATTAGTATTTGAGATACGCGTCGTTTTGTGAGGCTCTAAAAGTGAATTCTTCGATTTTTACTATGTACATACATATGTCTGAATTTATTGAACAAAGAAATGCGATAATGTACCATCTTATACTGCCTTGGTTATTCCTGATCACTTCGCCACATTTTCAACTAAGATCCTGCCGCAACCACCGCATTCGCCTGATATACCTTCATTTAACTTCCGGAAACTTGGAAATTCACATGACCACTCCGTGGACACCGTTTTAACTCAATTGAGGATATAAAAGCTGAATCGATGAAGGCTCCGATGGCCATCACGACGAAACATTTTTGCAAGTGCTATGATGACTGGAAAATTCGTTGGTATAAGTGTGAAATAGATAAAATTCACCTTTCAATTTGATCTCAGTGGTATGTAAAAAGGTAAAAAGGAAAATATACATAAATTAGACCATCCGAACTTCCGGAAGCTTCCTTTATTCGGAAGCCTTTGCGAAAAATCGTCTGAGATTACTAATAACGCAGGAAATAGAATAAAGATATCAATATGCAACTACATAACAAAAAAGTACTCGTAATTATTGATCAATATATATTCTGTCGCCGCGAAAGTAATCCCCACCAGAAGTAATAAACGTATGCCAACGAATTTTCCAGTCTTCGAAACAGTTTTCATAATCTCTTTTTGGGATGGCCTCAGCTACTTCAGCAAATTTTGTTTTATCTCTTCGATCGACCGAAAACGGGTTCCACTGAGCGGCAACTTCAGTTTGGTTATTCATTGTTTTTTGGCCTTAAAATCGGTCGGAGTCGTACTCTCTAAAAAAAAACTTTATAGGGACCGAGTTAAGAACCGTGCGCCAGTCGTTTCTTCTTTTCGCAACGTGGCGCCAATTGGAATTGCCAAGCGAAGCCAGGTCCTCCTTCACCTGGTCTTTCCAAGGGAGTGGATGTCTTCCCCTTCCTCTGCTTCTCCTGGCAGGTATGGCGTCGAATACTTTCAGAGCTGGAGTATTTTCGTCCATACGTACGATATGACCCAGCCAGAGCAGCCGCTATCACTTGATTCGCTGAACTATGTCAATGTCTTCGTATAACTCATACAGCTCATTGTTACCTTCTATAATTAGTTCAGCCGCTCAAATTATTTTCTCCAAGAGCAGATTGAAGAAGTAGCACGAAAAGGAGTCGCCTTGTCTGAAACTTCGTTTGGTATCGAACGGCTCGGAGAGTTCCTTCCCGATCCTGACGGAGCTTTTGGTATTGCTCAACGCCAGTTTACACAACCGTATTAGTTTTGCAGGGATACCAAATTCAGACATCGCGGCATAAAGGCAGCTCCTTTTCATGCTGTCAAAAGCAGCTTTGAAATTGACGAAGAGGTGGTGTGTGTCGATTCTCTTCTCTGGGGTCGTTTTCAAGATTTGGCGCATGGTGAATATCTGGTCGGTTGTTGATTTGCCAGGTCTAAAGCCACACTGGTAAGGTCCAATCAGTTTGTTGACGGGTGGCTTTAATCTTTCACACAATTCGCTCGATAGAACCTTTTACGCAATGTTGAGGAGGCTTATCCCACGGTAGTTGCCGCAGATTGTGGGGTCTCCCTTTTTGTGGATTGGGCAGAGCACACTTAAATCTCAATCGTTGGGTATGTTCCGTTCGACCATATTTTACAAAGAAGCTAATGCATTCTCTTTATCAGTTCTTCGCCGCCGTGTTTGAATAGCTCGGCCGGCAATCCATCAGCCCCCGTCACTTTGTTGTGCTTCAGACGAGCAATTGCTATTTGAACTTCTTCATGGTCGGGCAATGGAGAACATCTGCTCCATCGTCAACGATTGGGGAATCGGCTTCGTCTTCTCCTGACGTTATGCTTTCACTGCCATTCAGCAGGCTGAAGAAGTGTTCCCTCCTTAATTTCAGTATGCTCTGAGCATCGGTTAAAACAATACCTTATGAAATTTTCGAAAGGACTGGCAGACGACTCAGGTGAGCTGGAATGTCTTAAGAACCACAAAGATCACCAAGATCAAGTGCAAAGGTCCCGTAGAAAACCATACTCACAAAAAAAAAAACATGATCTCGTCTGTATGGATAAAAACACTCCAGCTCTGGAAGTATTTGACGCAGTACCGGCTGGGAGAAGCACAGGAAGAGGAAGACCAGGTGGAGAAGATGGAGAAGGACAAGGCTGCATTTGGTATTTTTAATTGGCCCCAAATTGCTAAAAGAAGAAACGATTGGCGCGCTGTTGTTAACTCGGCTATAACTGCGTAAGTGGTGTCTACGCCATTAAAGAAGAAGAATATCTCGAAATGAATGCAAAACGTTTACTGGTCTAGTCGCAGGTAACAACTTACTGCCCAGATTAGCTTTAGTAACTACGACGAAAGATCAAAAATCAAGTCCCTGTTTAAGTTCACAAAAAGCATTGACGTCTTGTATGACGAATACTTCAGCTCGAATTAAACCGAAACTCCGTCTGTCGTTGCTAAGGACCCGTAGGTCTATGTATGGCGTGACAGCCGACTAGTTTAACCTAACCTAACCCAATATATTTACAGGCACAAATAATGTTTTTCATATCCAATAATTTCAGTGCAACACATTTCTTCAAATGAATTGAATGTACAAATTTTATGATATTTTAAAATAAAAAATTTATAAAAAGCATGGCTGTTCATCAGTTGCTCCAAAACTACTGAAGGCATTAAAAAAGGTATGCGCCCTGAATATGAGCCACGGTAACTGCGTCCGCCTGATGTGTGACTGCTCCTGCTATTGACTAGCAGTCTCAATTAGACTTCCAACCATTATTAAAAGTAAATTTAAAATTTTATAGCATTATCATCCAAATTGAAAAACAAAAAATACTGTCGGTAAAAAAGGAAGACCAATACTATGAAGGAAATCAAGCACTTAGTTAACTTAGAGACACATCTGTTAGATCGCTTCAACAAATTTTGATATTTGTCGAATCATGTTCTGATAAGTTAAGGTAAACCTGCGTACACGTAGCGCAGTCAAATGTGCAAATGCTTTTATGGGAACGAAGTATAACCACAATTATATTTATTGCATAGAGAAAATGCCTTGATACATACATGTAAGTATGTAGGTATGTGAGTACGTATGAAGTAATGAATCCATCTTCATTATGCTTCCCAAGAATCATCGACATTTAGCCATTTTAAAACAGTTACACAGCTATACCTTTTTACGAAGCGGATTAAATGCACAAAATCATCAAGGAAGGTGTGCCAAGTGAACATCTGCATCCTGGCCGCTGTACATCTTAATTTTCAGTATTGAAAAGCATATCATTTACCATTTTTTATACATTTTCTAAAATGCCAATGCCGAAACAATGAACCACTATTTCAGTACGCACGCTTAGGTAAGGTAAAGGTGCGAGTATCAATGCGATTCAATATAATTGTGCAGTATAAGCACACATTCCCCTATTGGTAAGTATCCCTCTGCCAGCCACATATATGTATATGTATGTACATATGTACGTGCAAATGTACCTACAACTTATGTTTACATGAAGGATTCGGATCACACATCAACTAGTATTTTTGGCTGTGGCTGTGGCTGTGGCTGTGATGCTATTTTCAGTAGAAGGGGCGTTGAATTGTTTCGCAGTTGTATATTCCACTAACAATGTATGAGCTAGGATACTATGTTACCATTGTTCTTTAAACAAAAAGATGTGAAAATTTCAAAAGTGATATGATCTTTACGAAAAATTTAAAATGTGCATATATTTTCATTTCCACAAGAGTGCGTCATATTATGAACTGTTTTTTACAATGCAATCAAATATATTTGCAGATACAGAGGCACAAATCGAGCTGTATAAATGTCTTAGACTTTTACCTCCGATCAGAATGAAATTTGCCAAAATTCAATATTTTAACCTTTTTCTGTAGTTAACGGATGCTTACATTTTAACATATTGCAAGAGTTTCTCTGCACAACTCTGCCGATTTAATAACCTTACCGGTTATGCAACAAAAACTGTAATCTAACTAAGAAAAGGTTAAGTTCGGGTGTAACCGAACATTTTGTGCTAAATTGTGGAGCTTACTATATGTATGTATGTAGGCCACAGAGTGACTTATTTTCATTAACACAATTTTCTTCGTGATCGAGATAATTTGCTCAAATAAGTTATCTGATGACCATTTATAGTGGTTTTTGCACTGCCGTACTCTTTGCAAATAACCGTCCTGCGTAATTTTGGGAAACAAGAGAAGCTGAAAATGTACTGCTATTTTCCTAGGTGAAATTTTCCTGCATTTTATTTAAACAAGTAAGGAAGGGCTAAGTTCGGGTGTCACCGAACATTTTATACTCTCGCATGATAAAGTGATAATCGAGATTTCATTATCCGTCATTTACATATTTTTCAAATACCGCATACATACATATATGAATAATATTAGATTGTCAAAAAAGTCTTGCGGTATTTTCGCTAGTTGGCGCTGAAAGCGCGTACTTCTAGTTTTATTCGTCGCATCGGGTCATGCTATACCTTTTTGGAAAGCTCATTTCACGCGCTAACACGTGTTTGATTGATTGTCGTTTCTTTTAAGTCGTTCTTGAGTTATAGCGTCGCAAACATGGATCAAAATAAAGCGAAAATACGGCATATTTTACAGTACGACTACGATAAAGGCAAAAATGCATCTCAAGCCGCCAATAAAATTTGTGCAGTTTATGGACCCGATACAGTTTCCATTCTGGTGTAGAGGTGGTCGAAGATGCGCCACGCTCCGGAAGGCCTGTCGCCGAAAATTGCGATAAAATCGCTGAATCGGTCGAAAGAGACCGGCATAGTAGCAGCCGTAGCATCGGTCAAAAGCTGGGCATGAGTCATCAAAAATTCATTTCAATTTCAATAAAAAAAAAAATCCAATAAAAATGCCGCAAGACTTTTTTGATAACCCATTATTATACAGAGAAGGCATCAGATGGAATTCAAAATAGCGTTATATTGGAATAAGGCGTGGTTGTAAACCGATTTCACCCATATTTCGTACATGTCATCAGGGTGTTAAGAAAATATTATATACCGAATTTCATTGAAATCGGTGAAGTAGTTCCTGAGATATGGTTTTTGGTCCATAAGTGGGCGACGCCACGCCCGGGAAGACCTCCACTCCGCTGGAAAGTCCAACTGGAGAAATACTTGGCTAAACTTGGAGTCTCCAATTGTCGCCAAACACCGAAAAAGGAGAACGACTTCCGTCCTGTTGTATATTCTGCTGTAACCGCGTAAGCGTTGGCTACGCCAATAAAGAAGAAGAAGTGTAACGATCTGAAGAACGATCTTGAACAAGAAAAAAGGAAGTCCTCTGAAAATTTGTTTGAATGCTTAAATTAAAGCTCCCACATAAGATGCACTGGGTATATTGAATTTGCCACAACGTTTGTGGCATCCAAAAGGAATGATGTTATAAGACATGTATATACATACATACATATGTATGTATACAAATCATCAGCGTGACAGGCTGATTTGATTTAGTCATGTCCGTGACCGTCTCTTTGTATATACGCAAACTAGTCCCTCGGTTTCTGAGACGCCGAACGGAAATTTTGCACAGGCCCTTTCCTCCCTAATAAATCGCGCATTTGTCACCGATATCGGACCACTATATCTTTTAGCTAGTTACAAAAGGAACCTGTGAAGGGCAATATAGCGTCGCAGTTAACGAAGTTAAAGTTTTTTCTGGTTTTTCTATAGAAGTCACTCGGTTATGTGTCAGAAGATTTTAAATGCATTAAATTACTTTTATTTGGTTGTTATCGTGGCTACTTTACCCGCATTTTGAAGTAAGACCTCTCGAATCATATATTACATATGTATGTACATACATATGTATATAGTATAACCTAAATAAATGAATGTCAATTTCCCCACACAGACTTAATTTTGTTAAACTGATTTTGAATTATTTTTGTTTAAAAAGTAGAACTGTGTTACGTGTTCATATATATTATTTATAACTATCTATATACAAGTATTTACATACATACATCTTCAGCTCAGTGAACATAGGGACCACATACACACATATACATATGCATATATACAATATCAACTGACGCATGCAACAATTGTTTACTCCATCGGGTCGCACACAAATTGAAACACTTCAAGTGGTTGGCAACAGATTTATTAGTAATTAAGCGCCAGTAAAGTAAGCAAATACAGGTTTTGCCTCTTCTGGGCTCGAATTACACGCCATACTATTCAATACCCTTTTGAAGTGGAAAGCCAATAACAACAACACTGTAATATGATCCGTATTGTAGTTTTTGTTTGTAGAAATATCTCAATATTTAGATGGTGACTACACAACGGTGCTCTGCCTCATGCAACTGATGAAAGGCATCGCGTTTACTGATTGTCTTGTTTTGCGCCAATTGAAAGGACCACCTTAAAAACTGAAATTGAGTTTATATTAAATAATTTTTAGAATTATTACTATGCCTGTACATAATTTACAGATCTAACAAGTAACGCAGGGGTAGTAGAGCGCATATTTTCAGATGTTGATAAGACTTTATATTCAATAAGTAAGGAAGTGCTAAGTTTTTGTTTAACCGAAGTCTTACAAGGTTTAAAGCCGGCAAAATATGTTGATGTATTGCCAAAAGTTTCTATTAAAAAGTTTTAAAAGAAAGAATTCTAGGACTACAATCAAATTTAGTATTTTAGTAAGATTTATTGTAGGTCATAGACTCACATAGTTTTTTTACGATAATTTACTTCGTGTCAGCGAACGTTGTATTAAAATCATCTTCAAATAAGACATATCAGTCATAAACTCAGACGAAGAGGCTAAATTTAATATATTAAGTTGAAGTGGAAAGCGTCACCCAGAGTTCGGAGTTCATTACATTAGAGATATAAGGTTTAGATCAACTCCAATCACACTGAGTGCCAAGCTATAATATAATTTTATAGTTTTTAAGAAAACTTGCCGACTTTATTTTATTTATAAGACACATTTTGACCAACTTATATGGAATAAAGTCAGATCGAAAGGCGGATATCACTACGCATTGCTTAAGTATACCCGAAAAAGCATTTACGGATTTTATAAAGAAATAACTCTTACTGGCCGACCTTTTCGGTGCATGGCGTAGGAGAATAAAATACTACAATAAAATCATTATTTGTAGTATATGTGAGTGGAGGCAATTTGTAGACCAATTTCACATATTTTCTGCAAAAAATAGAAGGTGCGTTCCAAAGTAAACAGGAATCTTTTGAAACTAGCGCCCCCTGGAGGTGCCATCTATACGTATATGTATGTCGACTAGTGGTTAGAATCTTCTATCTTTATCGATTGTCCAGTGAGAATTTCGTAACATTTCATTGATTGGAAGTGAAGTTATTGCGTTTTAAGTGTCGGTATGTTTGTGTTATCGTTGCGAAAATGAGCTTCGAACAAAAAGCCAACATTAAATTTTGTTTTAAAATTGGTAAAACTTTCACCGAAATGTTTCAATTGATGAAACAAATTTATGGCGATGATTGTCTATCCCGTGGCAGAGTGCACAAGTGGTTTCAACGTTTTCAAAGTGGTCGTGAGGACATAAATGACGATCAACATTTGGGCCAATCAAAATCCGTGATCACCGGAAATTCCTTCGAAACTGTGCGAGAATTCATCAAAAATCAGACGAAATCATTATAGAAATTCATGGAAATGGAATTGAACATCTCCAAAACATCGATTTATAGCGATTTTGAGCGTTTGGTGCGCCGTATTCGACGTGTTTGGCCCGAATATCGCGAAGATGAAAGTTGGCGTTTGTTGCATGATAATGCGCTGTTTCATCGATCGACGCTTGAGACCGATTATTTGACCAAAAATCACATTTTAACCATTAACCACTCCCCGTATTCACCTGATATGGCACTGCCGACTTCTTCCTTTTCGGAAAAATGCATTTGCCAATGAAAGGAAAGCGTTATGCAGACATAGAGGCCATTCAAAAGACTTGCACCGGCATATTGGCCAACGAGCTAAAACACTCGTTCCACATGCTTTTGGACCGACGGAACGGGGGAAATTATTCAACAAAGAAGTTCCATTAAATTTTGCTTACGGAATCAGTTTTCTGGTGTCGAAGTGTTCAGAATATTGGAAAAGGCTTTCTGTGATATTTATTTATCGCGAGCAAGTGTTTATGATTGGTACAAATTATTCAAAGGGGGTCTACACTGCGTTGATGACGAACCACGTCCAGGGCGGCCATCAACATCAACTGATGGTCAACACGTTAATAAAATAAAGGAATTGGTGCATGAGGATAGACGATTAATAGCCGAAGATCTTACTGGCATCGTTGGAATATCGGAAGGATCAGTAAAACCCTTTTTGAAAAATTATTTGGGCTTAAGAAAACTGAAAAACTTTCGAAAAACAGCGGCGACTTAACTTCTGTGAAACGATGCTTTCGGGCTAATAGAATGTCATGAAACGTATTATTACTGGCGATGACTTTTGGATGTATGCTCACGACGCGGAAACAGACGATCAATTGGCCGAATATCTCAGCAAAGGTGAGCCGAAGCCGAAAAACACGTAAAAGCAGAACAAAAATCATGGCTGTGTTGCCAGTTTTCTTCGATTATCGAGGTGTATTCACTCCGAATTCCTTTCGACCGGCCAAACTGTCAGAAAGAATACTAATTGAGTGTTATGCGACGTTTACTTGAAGCTATCCTTAAAAAGAGACCCGTATTATGGACCGACAACTCTTGGTTTTTGCACCAAGATAATGCATCGTCGCAGTATGCATTGATTTTTCATGAGTTTTTCGCCAAACTCTCAGCCAATATCGTGTTTGCCTGATTTAGCTCCGGGTGACTTCTGGCTATTCAGCAAACCGAAACCGTTTTGAGTCAGTTGAAGACATTAAACGTGAAAACTATTCCGAAAATTGACAACTGTTTCGAGGAAAGGAAAAAAGTTGGCACAAGTGTATTGGTTTCTAGAGGGATTACTTTGAGGGGGATGACAATTTTAAAATTATGAGCAAAGTCTTATTATTTTTTGCCCATAGTAGTACACATTACGCTCATCTACTTCAACTCGTCTCTTCATCGCGATAAGACCCTATATCTGTATCGAGTCGACAAAATCGTGAATAGATTAGAGCAGATTATAGGCTGATGGAGCTAACTATAATTTCGTCTAATAACGAATGTATTAATATACAACAAATACAATATACAACAAAGTTGAATATAATTTCGTTTATCTAGGAACCAGCATCAACACCAACAACAATTTCGGCATCGAAATCTTACGCAGAATAACTCTTGCCGACGGGTGCTACTTCGGACTGAGTAGGCAGTTGAGAAGTAAAGTTCGCTCTCGAAGAACCAAACTCTATAAGTCACTCATTATTCCCGTCCTGCCATATGGTGCAGAGGCATGGACGATGACAACATCTGATGAGTCGACGTTGCGAGTTTTCGAGAGAAAGATTCTGCGAAAGATTTATGGTCTTTTGCGCGTTGGCCACAGCGAATATCGCATTCGATGAAACGATGAGCTGTATGAGATATATGACGGCAATGACAGAGATCAAAGAATTAAGAGACAGCGGCTACGCTGGCTATGTTATGTCTTACGTATGAATGAAAACAATCCATCTCTAAAAGTATTCGGCGCAATACCCGCCGGGGGAAGCAGAGGAAGAGAAAGACCTCCATTCCGTTGGAAAGGCAAGAGGGACCTGGCTTCGCTTGGAATTTCCAATTGTCGTTGCGAAAAAAAGAAACGACTGGCGCGCTGTTGTTAACTCGGCTATAATCGCGTAAGCGGTGTCTACGCCAGTAAAGAAGAAAAAGAAATTTGTCGTTAATGTTTGGATGTACCTGATCTTTTCATGACTTATTTCTGATAAAGACTACTCCTTTGACAAACCCTTTTGTTATCATTGCGAAATTTATCTCAAGTGTACTAACTCTGCCCTGAAATTGAGTTAGTAGGTACATTCACAGAAATGTTAAACACAAGAAAGGTCTCTGCTGTGGATTTTGTGTGAGCCACATACATACATATATACATACATATGTGCATATGGGTATGCGCATGTGTATGCACTTCAACATAGAAATGCATTTCATTTGAATAGAGATGTTATTTGACTTTTGCTTATCCCTCACAGTAGGTGCCTACTCCCTTTGTCCCGTATTTTTAAAGGATCACAGTCCAACAACGCGTATGTATAGGTATAAATATGTTATATATGTACAAAACAATATCATTGTTTCGAAGTGCTTTGTCCTATTTTGTTTTTCGTTACCGAAAGTAGCAGGAAACACTGTGAGGCAACATGACAATATTTCGGTGGGGCACTTATTTGTATTCTTAACAAAATTAAGTTGCCAAAGGAAACAAAACCTATGTGCACACATATGCATATGTATTACATTCGATGTCATACAGTTTTCTAAAAATGTGTCATAAATCAGCGCCTGAATTGATGCATTTAAGTAAGGATGCATGTTAAGTGATTTGGATTACTTACATAATAAGAATGTTAAGCAAGTAAGGAAGCGCTAAGTTCGGACGTAACCGAACATTTTATACTCTTGCATCTTCCAAGTGTCAAGGACGGAGGATTACCTTCAGCTGCGAAAGCAATCAATATTCATTATTTGACAAAATCGTGAAAGAATTACTATAAAATTTGTATATTCTTTTCATTCATGGACGCAATCGCACCTTCAACCAGAAAACCACTTCATTCCTTCAAACGGCTTCCGGCGACAAAAGCTTGAAAGCATAATAAAGGGTGGACCATTTCAAGGTTCCCTTCAAAACTAATGGAGAATGTTTATTATCTTTCGAAAGAACATTCTTTGGCATTTATTTTTTGAAGATTATCTCTTTCAAATGCTGGCCGCTGATACGTCTCAGATGGTTCATTCGTTGACTCCAAGTTTCGATTATTCATTCGAGCATTTCGACTGATAACTGGCGAATGACACGCGAGATGATTTGCCTTAAGGCCTGAATCGAAGCGGGATTGTCCGCATAGACTTTAAGCATTGAAATTCTCACAAGAAAAAGTCTAACGGTGTGATACCACACGATCTTGATGACCAATCGATGTTCTCTCAATAAATCCATTGATTGATGTGATGTGCGGGAGATGGCGCCATCTAAACCTAATGTCGGCGTGATCACGAGATTCAATTTCAGACATCAAATAGTCGACTACCATGGCGCGATAACGGTCGCCTTAACGCTTACGTTCTCACTGGCATTACTTTTGAAGAAATATGGACCGAGCATTCCACCAGCCCACAAACAACACCAAACTTTTTCCGATGCAATGGCAACTCTTGAACCTTTTCAACTTGGTCTTCGTCCTAAATTCGGCAATTTTGCTTGTTTACATGCCCATTGAGCAAGAAATGGACCTCATCGCTGAACAAAATTTTACTCGATAACGTCGGATTTTCGTGGAACTTTTCAAGAGCCCATAGAGCAAAGCGATATCACTTGGGAAGATCGAGTGGCTTCAGTTCTTGCACAAGTTGTATATTGTACGCTTTCAATTTAAGATATCGACGTAAAATACGCCAAGTCGTTTCATACGTCAGTCCTAGTTGCTGCGAACGGCGCCGAGTCAACTCTCTTCGTGTACACTCTCTGCTACGGGTGCTATATTTTTTTCATTGTGTGCTGAACGTGATCTTTTCGGTCGAATATTATCCAATAATGAATGCTGGGTCTCGAGATGGGTGATGGTGTTGCGAATAGTACGTTTAGTTGGCCGATTATGTTGACTATACGTTGAGCGAAGCGATACGTAAAATATCATAATAAAATTCAAAGATTTGTAAACGTTGTTCAGGTGTAAATATTTCCATGGTGAAATGCCAAACAATACTGAAAAAAAATAACATGACAGCTTGATACGACCCACACGTGATCTTTCAAAATAAGGCTATTGAAAAAAGTACCGCTACTTGGATCAAGCGTTATTTGGTACAGGCGGGATGGACCCGATTTTAAACACAAGCCTATAATATTATCAGGAGACTCAGATTGTTCAATACTTTTCAGTAAAAAGTTAACCATAGTTCCATATATTCGGTATCTGGGCGCTTCAACAATTACTATCCAATTTTAGGCTTGAGATAACATATCATAAAGTCACTATTAAACAGTTGGAATTAAAATTCTTTTATATGGGAAGTAGGCGTGATTGTGCCCTGATTTTCCTTATTTGCACACCGAAATATATGTACGAATATCCGTATAATGTCAAGCAACGAGGTTAGTTCATTTTGGTTAAGCAGGTTGTTTGATATCGAATTTAATTTAAAGGTGGGCGTCACCACGCCCATACCGGCTCTTACGAAACCCCTTCAAATCTTCTGGCCTGTAAAGTTGAATGCCTCTAACGCATTTAATCAGCGAGTTATTAGTCCTCAACATACTTAAACACTATATAGAGAGGGGTGTCGTTTTTATACGATTTCATATGTTTTCACTTTAATGTAGGGAATGTCGAAAATATTTGTTCTTGGAGGATTTGGTCGATTTTAATTTATCGGTTCAGGAGATATGTATATTTAACCCATCATGCGCACTTTTTAAAAATGCTTCAAACCATAGATGTTTTTATGTAATGGGGCTTAGTTATGGCACTTTATAATTTTTTGTTTAGTTGCATAAAAGTTTTCCGATTACGCCCATCATCAATTTCCCTTCGGTTGCAAGGAACGCGTGTTCCAAGTTTCATCACGATTTGAATTTTTACTCAAGTTATCGCTCTCACGGCCTGACCTAACATGCTCAATGACACATACAAAATTCTGTTGCGCTTTTTAATTGGAGATATTCTTCTTTCTCAGACAAAAAACAAGAGTTACTAATCTTTAGATTCGATTTGCGTCTGATACAATTAACAATAATTTATTTTAGGTCTTATGTTGTGATTTTTTTTTTCATTTTTCGAGAGTATGACACAATGGTAAAACTGGTCTAAAATATTTAAAACAAAAATTGATAGCATTAAAGATAACGGTTATTTTATTTTAATGAAGTGTCCGCGCATACTCTAGTATCAATTCAATTGGGTAACTCGTTTGGTACTGTTTAGGATGACGAGAGGAGTCGAATCTCGACCGACGAGACGGTGTATCCGTCTGTCCGTACAAGCATCTCTCTGATTTCTACAACTGCAAATTATCTTAGCTTTAAAAATGTTGTATGTTTCTACTTGTCTTGTGCTGCAGTTACACGATCAAGAACTTGCTTTCATGTTGATCTCACAATCTAAAATGATTTAAATTGTCAGCCGGGGTAAAGGCTGCAAGCAACTTGATAATCAATAATAGTTTCATGAAGCCGCCGTCATGGAAACCGTTTAAATTCTTGAAAATTTCGCGTGATATTAATAATATAATGGATTGATATAAATTTTTATATCGATCTATGAATTTAACGAAATATTCATGTTCCCGAATATTGCAGTTGGGAAGTGCAGACTGTTTGCGGAACTATGTCAGCAGCTGCTTTGGCTTGGTCGTCAAATTGAACCACGACTTAAATGAAAAAATTGATATCAAGGCGGCGTTCAAGTTTGAAAAGCAGTGTATGGTAGTAGAAAAGGGTGAGTGTATTGCAGCTTGAAAGCAATTTCTTGATCGTGTAAAGTCCGGATTATTTATCAAGTTGTGTACTTGACAGTTTTATGCCGTATAATGCTGATTTGTCGTGGACACATTCATATACTCTACAGCACATATTTAAGTACACTGCTTACCAGAGAGGAGGATGGAGTCATGTGTAGAAGTTCATGCAAGTAAGGAAAGTTCTCTGATCGCCATTCAGGCCAGAAACGATTATTTTACATATGACTCAAGCAGCTCACGACTTCTGGTCTTTGACCAAGTATCCTCTGGGTAGCCTATGAACATCCGTTCGAAGGCGAGCTAAAGTGAGAAGGCGAATCATCCCCTACATAGGGTTGTGCGCTGGGTTTGGGACCCGCCACGTAAAAAAACTATACCAATGAAAACCGACCAACAGCCGCGGATGAGAAACCCCCCTTTTGATGACGACCATGGCAAACGAAAAAAGGACTACGATATTAGGACATGCACCTGGAATGTCCGGTCCCTTAATTGGGAAGGTGCCGCTGCCCAGCTGCTTGATGTCCTCGTGAAAATATAGGCTGACATCACCGCCGTCCAAGAAATGCGATGGACGGGACAAGGACAGAGAGATGATATTGATATCATTGGCCTCAACACCCGGTCCGTTAGTTCTGCTTTCTCCTGACTGGATTAGGATGCAAAGCAAATGGGTCTGGCAGTGAACAAGGGCAAGTTGAAATATCTCCTGCTATCAAACAAATAGTCGTCACACTCGCTACTAGGCTCCCACGTCACTGTTGACAGTCATAACTTCGAAGTCGTAGATAATTTCGTCTATCTTGGAACCAGCATCAACACCAACAACAATTTCGGGCTCGAAATCCTACGCAGGATATCTCTTGCCAACAGATGCTACTTCGGACTGAATTGGCAATTGAGAAGTAAAGTCCTCTCTTGACGAACAAAAACCAAACTCTATAAGTCACTCATTATTCCCGTCCTGCTATATGGTGCAGAGGCATGGACGATGACAACATCTGATGAGTCGACGTTACGAGTTTTTGAGAGAAAGGTTCTGCGAAAGATTTATGGTCCTTTGCGCGTTGGCCACGGCGAATATCGCATTCGATGGAATGATGAGCTGTATGAGATATACGACGTCATTGACATATGTAGTTCAGCGAATTAAGAGACAGCGACTGCGCTGGCTAGGTCATGTCCGAATGGATGAAAACACTCCAGCTCTGAACGTATTCGACGCAGTACTCGCCGGGGGAAGCAGAGGAAGAGGAAGACCTCCACTCCGTTGGAAGGACCATGTGGAGAAGGACCTGGCTACGGTTGGAATATGCCATTGGCGCCACGTAGCAAAAAGAAGAAACGACCGGCGTCTGTTTGAGATACGTGTCGTTTTGTGAGCTGCTAAAAGTGAGTTTTCGTTTTTTGCGATGTCGAAATTTGTTGAGCAAAGAATTTGCATTAAATTTTTTTTTACGGAATCAATTTTCTGCTGCGGATACGTTGCGGATGATGCAGAAAGCCTTTGGTGATGAGGCTATGTCTAAAAAAAATGTTTACTAGTGGTATAGTGAGTTCCAAGCCGGCCGTGAACGTGTCGAAGACGAAGAGCGCCCAGGGCGACCATCAACCTCAACCGACGAAGCTAACGTTCAACAAATCAAAGATTTGGTGTTGAAAAACCGTCGAAAGGCTCAGCCTATACCTTTTTGAAGGATGTTTTGGGCCTCAAGCGCGTCAAATCTCGACTGGTACCGAAAACATTGAATTTTTTTTGGAAAAAGGGCGTCGCGTTGAAGTGTGTGAAACGATGCTTTCCGACTACTAGGGTGTCATGAAACGCATTATAACTGGCGATGAGGCTTGGATCTATGCTTACGACCCCAAAACAACCGATCAATCGAGCGAATATCGTGCCAAAAGAGTGCCGAAAAATCAAGGTCATGTCTGTTTGCTTCGATTATCATGGTGTTGTGCATTATGAATTCTTTCCAACCGGTCAAACAGTCACCAAGGAATATTATTTGAACGTTATGCGTCGTTTTCGTAACGCTATCCGCCAAAAAAGACCGGAATTGTGGAAAGACAATTCTTGGTTTTTACACCACGATAATGCACCATCCCATACTGCCCTCGTAATTCGTGATCATTTCGCCAAAAACTCAACCCATATCGTTCCGCATCCACCGTTTTCACCTAATTTGGCGCCCTGCGACTACTGGCTGTTCACCAAGCTCAAAAGACCGCTCCGGGGATACCGTTTTTATACGATAGAGGAGATTCAAGCCGCAGCGAAGACGGAACTGAAGGCCATCCCGGAAAGTGACTACAACCAGTGTTTCGAAGATTGGAAAATCCGTTGGCATAAGTGCATTGCTTCGGGAGGGGATTACATTGAAGGGGATGAAATTGATTTGGAAGAATAAATAAAGAATTTTCAAAATAAATACAATGTCACCTTATTTTTTGGGCTCATAAAATATGCATAGTAATACAGCAGACAGACAGAGAGATGAACATACAGATATCGCTAAACCGACATAGATCGTAGCAAAAATTATTATATCCTGTTAAGAGTATAACAATCATTTTATTTAATAGTCTTATGGGTACAATGGGAGTATAAGGGGTCAATTTCATTAATTTTTCTTTGATATGAGCGAATTTTTCCCTGTACCCAAATGAATTGTGAGATATGAAAGTTTACCTAAAAGTGAACGTTTCCACTCCCATCTTATGATTTCTGAATTTGTGAGCTTATTACAGTTGCATTCATCATTCCAAATAATGAGAGATTATTTAAAATTTTATGAACCATTCATCGTTCATCCAGTCCTTTACTTACTAGTGGCATCACTAAATCTGTCTAACTAATGTGAACACTGTTTGTTTAATAACGGTTGTCGCCACGGTTACCAATGGACTTAGTTATTATTTGATCAATACTTCCCCAACATTAAAATTTATCAAGGAAATAAAGTTGTTAATAAATCTATCTGAAACTTTGTGCTATGAGTAAATTAGAAGATATATTGGCAAAGAAGAAAACGGTTGTTCCTGTACTTGATCTGAGTAAGAACATCGCTCAGACCAAAGAAGAATTTAAACGACTAATGGAGAAAGTGCCCGATTATAAAATGCGTCCAATCAAAGTACGTGCCGATGAAATAAAGATTAAAGAGAAAGATTTCTCTTTCAAGATTTCGAAGAGAGAGGTCAGAAAACTATCGAAGCATAATGGCGAACGGGAACCGATTTATACATACGCAGATCCTATACCGTCCGAAATGAAGGATGTACCTATAATGGACTTGTGCTCAGTACCAATCGACTGGAAGATGCTTACCACGCTGCGACCGAAGTCTAAGCAGGAAGAAGAGTACTTTAGTCGCATGACAGAGATGGCCAAGTTGCAATTGAAGACCGAAATGCGCGATCGCAGAGATTTCATTCTTAATAATTGCGTTAAAAAGAACAAAAACAAATCTGGCATTGTAGAAACTAAATTGGCAACATGTGCCGAATGCGGACAAGAAATGTGTTGTGGTATGCGAAAGTTGTTTTTTTAAGGAATTATTGAGGATTATGATTATTTATGAAATATTTTCCAGGCAAGGCTTGCACGGACTTCAATTACGATCTATTTGTGCGCCTTGAACCAAAAATCTCAAAGCCAAAACCACCCGTAAATAACACAAACAAAGGGAAATTTTCTGGACGGAAATCACTCACAAAGAATGGGGGGAAGAATAAAGTAAACAAGAAAAAAATCCCTTCTTCAGCCGTGGCTTAATATCTTTTATAAACTAAACGTACTGAAGGCTAAACCTTTATAATAGGTTGTCAAAAAAGTCTTGCGGTATTTTCGCTAGTAAGCGCGTAGTTCTAGTTTCATTCGTCGCATCGGGTCATGCTATACCTTTTTGGAAAGCTCATTTCACGCGCTAACACGTGTTTGATTGAATTTGTCATTTCTTTGAAGTCGTTCGTGAGTTATAGCGTCGCAAACATGGAGCAAAATAAAGAGAAAATACGGCATATTTTACAGTACTACTACGATAAAGGCAAAAATGCATCTCAAGCCGCCAATAAAATTTGTGCAGTTTATGGACCCGATACAGTTTCCATTTCCACCGCACAACGATGGTTTCAACGTTTTCGTTCTGGTGTAGAGGTAGTCGAAGATGCGCCACGCTCCGGAAGGCCTGTCTTCGAAAATTGCGATGAAATCGCTGAATTGGTCGCAAGAGACCGGCATAGTAGCAGCCGTAGCATCGGCCAAGAGCTGGGCATGAGTCATCAAAAATTCATTTTAATTTCAATAAAAAAAAAAATCCAATAAAAATACCGCAAGACTTTTTTGACAACCCATTATGTAGCTTTAGAATGTCATTTATATTTTATAGTATTGCCATCTTTTTTGACCAAGATTTAAGTTAAAAAGTTAATATCGTTAAAAACGGTTTTTAAGGTTGATTTAATAAA
This sequence comes from Bactrocera tryoni, assembly GCF_016617805.1. Taxonomy (NCBI): domain Eukaryota; kingdom Metazoa; phylum Arthropoda; class Insecta; order Diptera; family Tephritidae; genus Bactrocera; species Bactrocera tryoni. The sequence goes on from NC_052503.1 coordinate 51,270,437, forward strand.
TTTCGGATACCGCCGAAATTTTGTTCGACAAAAGTAGTTTAGTAACTTTCCATCGACAACAGTTAAGATAATGTCAATAAAAAAAAAAAACAATTTGTCAAAATGTGATTCCGATGTTAAATTAAGTTAGGTTACACCTTTGCAATGCTAGATAGGGGCTCATTTTTAATACGAGTTGAAATTTCGGTCGAGCAGCCGTCAACGCTTTTTGTGAAATTTAATGGAGACTAGATATCTAATTCGAATACTAAGTACTAGTATTACTTGGTAAGTAATACTAGATATCTAAGATGAATTCTGTGACTAGGTTACTAATATCCAGAGCCTGCAATCTTTTCGAGACCGTGTGGGTAAAACACATATGCACATAATCTTGTAGATCCTGCATGCTCTTAAGGCATTCCAACTCGTCAGCGTCAGTCCTTTAAGAAATTCCGTTGTGTTTCGTTTTTGCTTTTTTCCTAAACTGATTAGGCAGTCGAGCGGATTACACTTTTGGCAATCTCATCAAATTAAGCATCTTTCGAGTCCCGGAATGTTCTTGCGGTCTGGAACCCAGTGTATATGCGGTTGTTTTCCGGCAACCACTTTATGTACTGCCTCACTGCTTTTAAGCACATTCTCTGAAGTAATGTGATGCGAGATTATTGCCTTAATTGCCGTCTGGCTATTAAAGTACATATTGATCATTTTTATACTCTTGCAACATGTTGCTACTGAGTATAAAAGTTTTGCTCACCTAACGGTTGTTCGTATCACCTAAAACTGAGCGACATAGATATAGGATGACGATATGAATTGAAATCCGGATGACGGTCTGTCTGCCCGTCCTTCCATCCGTGCAAGCAATAACTTCAGTAGAAATCAATATATCTTGATGCAACTTGGTATGAACGAATTCGTAGACGGACGTAATCGGAACACTGCCAAGCCCACAAAACGCCATAAACCGAAAACCTATAAAGTGCAATAACTAAGCACTAAATTAAGATAAACTAAAGACCTGTAATTTGACACAAAAGATCGCAATAGCAAGGATGCCTTATGGGAAAATAAATCTTGAAATATGAAATCGGACCACAACCGCGCCTACATCTCATATAACTCAATCTAATTCACTTTCAAGTATTCAAATTAAGCATCAATTAATGTATCGGGCTAAATCTTCTCTGGAATACTTTCCTTGAAGTCTGCCAGCTTATGACCAAAAATTATTAATACTAGACCAAAACTGTTCAACTCCCCCGGTACCGAATATATGGACCCTCGTTCCTATAGCGAACTTTTTATCAAAAATATGGGTCAATATATAAGATATATATGTATATCTTATCTGATAATAATATAACCGTATGCCAAAAATGGGTTGAATCGAATCAATAATTCCCAGTCCCCATGTACCTAATAAAAAAATTTGCAAACTGATTTTATACTATAGGGGTATTCTCTTGTTCTTGAAAGACCCGGTGCACGGTGCAAGAATTGCAGATTTACAACGGCACAACAACAAACACACGCAGAAAAATCTTTGCAAGGGCTGTAAAATATGTCAGACCAAAACCTATGTATATTTGCGTGCAATGTCACGCAAAAATATAATTGCAACCCTGTTGTAGTTGCCATTTTACATAAAGACATATTACGTCGTTAAATTGTTGAGGAAGATAAGTTTTAAATGCATTTTATTATTTCTATTTAAATTTTAAAGATTTGTTACAGTTTTTTTTCTTAAAAATGTATGCAGAAGGTGCGCCAAATCACAATAGCCATGCTTAATAGTCATTCACAACAAATTGACCGAATTAGCCATTCATATATCACTAGATTCTGCAATGGGTGCTCTCGTGCTCTTGTATATTTCGGTATAGTATTTTTGCAATCTGCAATCTTGCAAGAGCAAGAGAATACCCCTTATATATAATAAATGCGAGTTATGTCAACTCAAGTGTGCGTGGTTTTTTAATAACGGTACATCTTTGTGCCTGAAATTAATAACATCAATTGAAAACTTGCATATGACTAATATCAAGATTTTCAAACATCCAGTTGACATTAACCCGCATGTAGTGGTGATTATATGTGAGGAACCTTATTGAAACTCTGATATCATCTTTTTCTGTTAAAACCTCTCATACGCTTAATACAAGATTTTCAAACTTACCGTATATATCGGTCAATATGTTAGATATCTTAATAAAATTAATTGAACGTATAATATTGGATATATGCATTATATTTTAATGCCGACCAGATGTGATATTGGACTATGAATTACCCAAATCCCCCACTGTCGGTTAGTGTATCAGATATATGTATGTATGTATATAAAATTGCTTGAAAATATGTTCTTGAATATACGAGTATGTACCTGAGCAATGTCAAAAGTTAGTTAAATCAGGCCGTTCCTTTCTCTGTCCCAATATATCGTATATGTATAGTGATTTCCGAATTTCCACCTGACATTACGACTTTCTAATAAAATTAAATGGACAACTTGACAATTAAGTTTGCCACTAAATATTATAGAGTTGGTCTAAAACTCATATCCCTAATATAAAGAATTTCGATCCTCTGGTTGACGTTTTCCACATCAACCCAATATGTATGATAAACTAAGCCTCTTCGGTTCAGTTTATAAGACACAGTTCTCATTACATGATAGTCCATATACATAAATAAAAATGAATACCAAAAATGTATGTACGCGCATAACTCAATAACGCCTGGACCAATTTGGCCAATTCTTTTTCTTAAATGTTTGTTGAAGTTCAAGGATGGTTTTTACGGCGAGAAAAATTCGAATAGTTTCCGGAAAACCCCTAAAAACAGCCCTTTTCTTTTCCCCATACAAACGTTACAATAAATATGTATGAATGTTTGTTTGTTAGTAACACTAAGAGAACGGTTGATGAAATTTTTAAAGGTTGTTTGTTGTAGATCGGGAAAGGTTTAGAAACAAAATACCTTATAATTTTCATGAGGAGAAGTCGGAAAATTGGACAATTCCAAAAATTAACATTTTTCATACACATTTTTTTCAATTTTTGTTTGTTTTGTTTTTCAATATTTTGATTTGTAAATTATTTGAATCGTTCAATTGCGGTCGCTTGCTTTTTTATTCCGGCTATCCAAAGGAAAAATTATTGAAAATTATTCAGTGAAAACTTTATGTATGTTTCAGACGATGTGATCAATTACAGATTGAAATTTGTTACGAAGCCACGAAGAGGTGGCGCTAATATTGGTCGGCGTTCTTTTGCCATCAACGTATGGCAGCCCAAAGAAAGGCAAGAAGTACTCCCAAAATGCGATGACATACGTGCGGAATTATGGATCGCGGTCAATCAGCTAGCGATCGTAACGATATCACAGCACGACTTTTTAAACAATAGCTGCGATGTTTGATGGTCTTTATCTTGAAGCAGCCTATGGTATATATGATGCTGTTAGATGCTGAATGTGTTCTGTTGAGTAGCAAAAAAGAGGTTTGCCGCACGCACACATTCTTCTTTGGATGCGGATGGTGATTACACCAGATCAAATTGATGAAATCATTTCAGCGGAAATTCCTGATTCAGAGATAGATCCAGAATTATACGAAGTGGTGGAAACCAATATGGTTCATAGACCTTGCGAACCTTACAATCCCACTTTGGTTTGTATGTCTGACAATAAATGCACGAAACACTACTCATGTGCTTTTCTTTCGGAAACGGAAAGGGGAAACGATGGATATTCACTGTATCGGCGTCGCTCACCAGACGACAATGGGAGAACATTTAGAGGCGTGAATATCGACGTTAACAACACATCGAAGTTGACAACACATGGATCGTACCATATTCGCCACTTTTGTCTAATTCGCATTCAAAACTCATGTCAATGTTGAATATTGCAGATTGGTGAAATCGATCAAATACGTTTGCAAGTACGTCTCCAAAGAAAGCAACATAGCGGTTATTGGCCTTGAACGATATGAGATCAGCAGTATCGAATGGGTGTGAACTGCAATAAAGCGCTTTGTAGGATATTTACTTTTGCAATTCATGAAAGTTTTCCGACTGTTTTGCGTCTCGCGGTTCAACTTCATTTAAGTCATCGCGTATTGTGAATGGTACAGTGTGTGCAACATTTTGAGAAGCATGCCAGCAGTAGCATTTGCTGGAACATGATAATCACTGGAAACAGACAAAGGACAATACGATAGTACTTCGCATGCCACTGAAGTTCGCATACTTTTCGCGAAGATCATTTCGACATATAAGCCTTTAAATTCGCGTTAATTATGGGATACGAAAAAATGACATTGCCGATGACATTTTACATTGTACGGATATTCGCTATAAATTGGAAATGGGCAAATTTCGGTTGATACTTCCAGTGGTTTGATATCAATTTCACCTCCTTTTTGTCAATTCATTTCAACGGAAGATGAACTCATCACGAATGTTTATCCGCACATTGGCAAAATTATCGTAACTGCAATTGCTTGAGTGCACGCGCAATTTTAGTTGCCAAAAATACCGATGTTAATAACCTAAACTGGAAGATCCAAAGTCAAATTTCGGGAGGTTTGCGCTCATATAAATCGATCGATCGTCTTGACAAGGAAGACGAAACCGTAAATTATCCAGTGGAATTTCCAAATACCATACGAAGCCTGCGCCAGCATCATTTGCGTCTTAAAGTTGGATCTGTCATTATTATGTTTCACAATCTTCATGCGCCGAAACTGTGTAATGGAACCCGAATGATTATGACGTAGTTATCGAATACAAGGGACAGCCATTTCAGTTCAAACGTATTCAATTTCCAGGGAAAATTGCCCTTGCGTTGACAATCAAGGGAATCGGGAAATGCAATGTTTTTCACACGGCCAGATATATGTGGTGTGTTGACGAGTTGGAAACCCATCTTCTCTATATATTTACGCACCAGAACAGAAATCAAAAAATTATGTTTATTAAGTTGCGCTACATAAAAAAAATGTAGAAAAATCGTAAATAAATCATTTTCGACAGAATAAAATTTCAACTTTTTTTCATTTCAAAACACATAATTTCACGCAGGGCAACGGCTGCGGGGTCAGCTAGTTTTAATATAATTTTCGTTGACACGATTGAAATATACATACGTACATACACATATTGAAATATACAAGTATAGTTTGGTATTAATAAAACTAAGTAAGCGCAAGAAGACCTCCAATATTGTGTAAAAGGAAACCACATTTGTTTGTAATAAATTCGCGATTTCGCTAAACAATGAATGTTGAATTCTTTCGCAAAAGTTTCTTAGGTTTTTCCAACATCTGAGGATGGCTTCGATCCTTGCAAGTTGCAAGAGTATAATATGTTCGGTTACACCCGAACTTAGCCCTTCCTTACTTGTTCTAATTTATTATTTCAACTTTTCTTTTAGACAATTGGACATATTTATTTAAATATAACTCAAATTATTATATTATTAGAATTATATTCAGGGATTTGATAAATATTTATATAAGAATAGAGAGAGTAGCGAATGGGATAAACATCTGGTTGGAATCCTAATGTTAATGCATATTCAAAACTAAATGAAATTATAGTTAAGAAAACATTTTTTAAAAATAATAATAATATTGAACAATCTCCAGTGAACAAAGCACTTGGAAATCACTATATTGGGGCTAGGGGAAAATGTGAGCTGTCACTTACGTTCTGGTTAACTTAAGGGGTTAGGGGTAGTTAGAATTTTCAAAAAATTATTTTTTTTTTTGCATTTTCGTCAAGTGTACTATCTTAAAAAGATTCCCTGAAAATTTCATGTTGATCCGATAATTAGTTTTTGAGTTATTCGACAAATAACAAAGACAGCTCGGGCACTTCAAAGCGCTGGTGTGAAACTTTAAACGCGTTTTTCTCAAAACTGTGTATGTTTTTTGAACCGGTGACAACAGTAACTCGAAAACCGTTCAGTATATTTTAATGAAATTTATACAGCATTTAGAATACATAATAAACTCGGGCCTGATCGAAGGATTTTTATTTTTTCGAAATTTTTTTAATTTTTTAAGACCAATTAACTGTTGATTTTTTCGCAAAAATTTAGAAAAAAATTTGCCATTTTGTTAATTTTGAAAAAAAAAAATCCTTCGATCAGGCCCAGGATTATCTATTTATAAAATTTATTTTTTTTTGCCCATTGATTTTAGATGAATCTCCGAGGACTTATGCTTGTCACCGCAAGTACCTTTTTTTGGAACAGGGTCAACACAAACAACTATAACTTAGGAAATTAAGTTTTTTTTTTTGAAATTTTCGTGACTTCACGTCAATACATCCTATAATTATGCCATATTACTACTTTTGTAAAATAACATGATTTAATAGCAAAAAAATACTGAAAACTTTAATTTTTTCGTGCCTCTGACTACCCCTAACCTCTTAAGCAAGACTTCTTCAAACATACATACATACATACATATGTAAATATGTCACTCGAAAAAACTACAAACATATTTCTACAAATACAACAATCGTCTCAAATGGCATAAACAGTCTCATAAGTCAATATGGCAGCGAAATTACCGAAGCCCAAATGTAGTAAATCTCAGTACTAAAACATTTACATTCATGAATTCGCACTTTCAACCCGCAAATTCGCTTCATTTGTTAGCCTTTAAGCGGATTTCCACGACGGCGGCAAGAGCTAAAAATCATTATGGTATAAGATATACGCAGAGAACATAGATTTATCTACGTAGTTACGTTGATTTATTAACGTTCTGGTTGTATTCCGTAGTGAATTACTTCATCGGTAGTTAAACTGTTTTATTCCCAACTTTTGTCCAAAGGTGGCGCTGTACACAGTTTTGCTGAAGCCTATGCTTAGTAACGTCGTACAGATGGCGCTGTACAGTCTCACAAAACTGAATTACCGTGCGATTCTGAACTGTGATACAGTCTCAAGTCTCTAAATTTGAGACTTTGAGTTAGAGACAATTTTTGTGACTTTAGACGATTTTGCTATTCTGGAAGTAACACTCACAAAATCTATTACTTTTCATTATTCAAAGATGTTTTTACACTTTAATGAAAATAAATATGTCGCTAACAAATATTAAATTTTCGATAACATAGTCAAAAAACATAATTACCAATATAAATAAAAATATACATATGTTGACTTTGTTTCATAATATTTACGAAATTTATGTAAAATTGAATTATTTGTAACTTTTTCGTGTTTGAGTTGGAAACAAAATATAAAAAAAAACAACAATCGTTTAATATCTATGATGATCTCTATTCTGTATATTTAAAATGGAAAACAAGAGTTCTTTTTAGTTTTGTGACCTGCCAACTATCAGGTTTCAAATTTGAGACTAACGCTAGGGACTGTTTAGTGAATAGTAATTAGTCACAAATTGAGACTTTACCTCAAAATGTCACAAATAGTGACTAGAGACTGCTGACAGAATCGCGATATTGGTAACATTAACAGAAACTGTCAAAGCAGAGAATGTTCATAATTAACATTGGCTGTTAAGGAGAGAATCTTCTTCTATATAAGTACATACTTATGTATGTTTAATGTCGCTAACAGAAAACTTTGTGTTCCCCTTTAAATGTGTTCCCGATGGCATCCTTTCGTAGGTGCACGTTTAGAGAAATTCTAATTGGCCGATTTAATTCGATTGTTCATTAAAGGAAGAATTAAGCCAAAACCAGAAAGAAAACAAATGATTTTGTATAAGAATGAATTATAATTGATTTTTTTTACATTTTTTTTTTTAATTGTTTTCTACATCTTTCTTTAGATTTTCTTCATATTTTGTTCAAATTCTTAATAAAATTTAAATACTACTTAACATTGTTAATAAATTGTATTTTTTTATTGACCGAATTTCCACCTCTGGCGACCCTCTTGTTATTTAATAGAGAATGCGCAAATGTTAGCTGTTTTAGAATGTGAATTGTTGTAAGGGAACACCGAAGAAGCAAAAGATCGAAAATGAAATTATACACGTCATAAAGGAACATTCCCCACCCTTAAAGGGTTACCACTTTTCTTTTCTGAAGTGAACACCAGAAAATTTTTCCATTTCTGATTTTTAACTTTAATTTTATATACCTTCATTTACGCATTTTCGAAGAGAAAAGTGGCCCACGCCGACTCACAGTTTTTTTTTTTAATTTTCGTTTATTATAAGATATGTATATACATATGTACATAAGTATATACATACATACATATGTACATACAAAGTTTGTTCCAAAGTAAAAAGGATTTAAAAAAAAACAGAAAAAATGGTTTTTTTGGCAAAATCAATTTATTTTATTCAAAATAATGCTTTAATACAGCTTTTTGCACGTTCCAAAAGCATGTCGAACCAGTGTTTTGGCTCGTTGGCCGGTATGGCCGCCAGTATGCATTGCAAGCCTTTTGAATGGCCTCTACGTCTGCTTAACGCTTTCCTTTCATTGGCAAATGCATTTTTTTGATGGAATTTCCGGTGATCACGGATTTTGTTTGGCCTACATGTTGATGATCATTTATGTCCTCACGACCACTTTGAAAACGTTGAAACCACTCGTGCACTCTGCTACAGGATAGGCAATCATCGCCAAAAACTTCTTTCATCAATTGAAACATTTCGGTAAAAGTTTTTCCAATTTTAAAATAAAATTTAATGTTGGCTCTTTGTTCGAAGCTCATTTTCGCAACGATAACACAAACATACTGACACTTAAAACGCAATAACTTCACTTCCAATCGATGAAATGTCATGAAATTCTCATTGGACAATCGATAAAGATAGCAGATTCTAACGCACCAGTCGTAGATGGCGCCACCAGGGGGCGCTAGATTCAAAAAGTCCTATTTACTTTGGAATGCACCCTGTATATGGCATTAAGTTAAAAAATTGCCATTTATGAAATTCTTTGTTATTTTTATGAGTTCTAAGTTCACTTCCTAAAGTGCTTTTATAGATGAGTTTATTTAATGTTCTTATTTTTCGATTTGACACATTTTATGTGAATTCAACGATATGAAAATGTAGCCCATTCGGTTATCGCATCATAAGTAATTTTTCAACAACAAAGCACTGCAAAAATTTCAACTTTTCTCGTCATCCTGATCATGTATGTACATACATACATATGCATATGTATATATGTATGTATATAACCCTTTATCGATCTCGCTTAGTTTTAGGTGATACATACAATCGTTGGGTTAACAAAACTATTATACTCTGTAGCAACAGGTTGCAAGAGTATAAACGTGATGTTGCAGTCTACCCCCTGACCCTTGCCTGTCAACGATCGTTCAGCTTGCTTCGTTTTAACTGTTCTCGCAAAAAGCAAAAGTGAAGACAAAAGTTATTTTTTGTGCGGGACAAGCAGAAATAAGCATCAGCGTACAGCGATTTGCATGTACACATACAAGTTAGAAGAAGTCTCCGTTACTAATTAGTGTAATATGTTTAATGGAAAGATTTATAAAAATATGCGTTTTTGAAAGTTGGGATCAGAATACTATATGCACATGCTAATAGCATTGCAATAGCGAACGAACACGTACCATGCCTAAGTATGTATGTACATATGTATGTATGTATATCTTTCTGTGAATCGGTTTTATGCTCGGATGAGACCAAATATAGTATTCTTGGAATAAAAGGAAGACAGATGGTGTGGGGGAAAACTGGTCTGGTCTTTGAAGCACGAAATCCTTCTTCAACCGCAAAAGCATGGAGGGTTGGAGTTAATTAATGGCGATGTACGGCAGCTAGTGGAGTTGAAAGGTAGGGCTGCCAAACGTGTTTTGCTTCCAATAGGATAAAGACCCAAAGCATACTGCAGAACTTGTTCTTCTTTGGCTACTTTATAATGCTCCAAAACAGTTACATTCACCTTCTTTTTGCCAAAAATAGCATGTTTTGCTCATACCAATGCATCTTTTTGCCAAAAATAGACAAAATTGGGTATAAACTTGACATAGCCCCTGACGGCTGACTTTACTATACTTGTATATGATTGATGTTTTGGTATGTGGCATGTTAATAGTATATGGTATTGAGAAAAATAGATAAAAATCGTCGCTACTACCCCCAACTCCCATATACAAAGTATGTACATATCGTCACCTAAAATGCAAAATAACGTATGATCAAAAAATTCGAAATTGAGCCTCTCATTGATTACGATCCACTACTTAAAATTACATACATATAAGTACATACATATGTTCAACATTTTAAGGTTCTGCTACCACATATAACCCAGTTTTAACTATTATTTAAATTTTGTTTCACTCACGTTAAATTTTATTACGTGTTTCATTCTTTCCCCAGTAAATTTCGGTAAATGTAGTTACGTTATTTAGCATTTTAGGTGACGATACAAGGTCTGTCGCAGAAGAAACAGGACTGTTAAAAAAAAAAAAAAAAAATAATATTTTTCGAAAGTTATATTTTTTTATTCAAAGTAGTTTCCTTGTGCTTCGATACAGCGTTTAGCCCGGTCAATTAGCATTTCAAGTGAGTATTTAAGGTAATTTTTCGCAATGCTCTTGAGAATATCGGTCGTCGGCAAATGAAGTTTTCCAAATAGGTAAAAATCACAGGGTGCCCTACTCACCTGGAGTAGGGTGAGTGATTAATGGTTTATATGGAAATTTTTATCAAAAAATCAGTGACAAGCGTCGACCGATGACACGGCGCATTATCGTGCAACAGGCGCCAATACAGGTGTACAATACCCTCGGAATCATAAAAACAAATCAGCATTGTCTTTATTTTTGACTTCTGAAGACAACCGACTTCTGATCGTCACAGAGGTCCTCACAACAGTGGCGCACGCAGGAAAAAAAATTGGAGGGGGTTTTAGGTAAAAAGACAAGGTTTCATTATTTTATTCACAAATTGAAGTCTAATCTTCTTTTATTTTCAGCGTTCACTTGAAGCGACAGATATAGTTGTTGCTCCAATCTTTAAAAAAAACGATGCAAAATTTTTGCAGCATCAATTCAACGTCTAAAAAAGTGGATCTCTTTGTTTTGATTTAACCAGTTCCTGAAAATATATTCAAAATTTTAGTTAGAAAATATAATCTGAAGAAAAAAGATTTACTAGCACCTTTTTCCACATTCTAAATTCAGCGCGATCTTCTACATCAGTGGACCATTGCTTTTCTAAAACACGAACAGTCTCCTGCATCTCAATAACATTAAGATTTATGCATTTATTTGGCAAAATGTTTTCAATTTTGGAAAACAGCACTCCATGTTTTAAAAATCGTTCATTGATTTGGTCCAAAAAATGATCTAAAAGTGGTATATAAATTGATCTGCGGTAATATTCTTCCGGTTCGCCTTCATAATTGTCGCGATTAGTTTGCCGTTTCGCCAAACGCGGAATTTTGATTTCTAAATCTAATTCTGCGGCTATTGTTTTAATTGATTCAAAAATTAGTTTAAACGATTGTTCAGAATCCTTACGCATTTCACTAATTTCAGCATACAAATTATTTGCATAAGCAACGCAGCTGCTCAAATCACAGTCTATTTGCTGCAAACATAGGCTTATGTGTTTTGATAATGCAAAAATTGGCTTTAGTACGCACGTACGCACATAATTCATTTGTTCTATTCTCATTCACGCTCTAATCATTAGTGACAAGTGTTGCCGCGAGCTAGAAAAATTAAGTATGTATATGTTGCCAAGCAAAAAAAGTATCAAAAGCACAACCGTTGTTTTAAAAATTTTCATTTGAAAAACAAATAATAAGTAAAGTTGTGTATCTAATTCAGACCAGTTTTTTCTGGTTGTTTTTATTAAAAATATAGACATTTTAGTTAAGACACTCAAGTATTTTTTTGCAAATAGCATGATTTTTTGTAATTTAAATTTATTTCACAACAGTTTGCTCATGGAACGAAAACTGAAAGTCATAATAAATGATTTTTTATTTTTCCTTTATTATGATTAACAATAAACTCTAAAAAAATAATAGAAACCTTATTGGTGACTTTTCAGTTCAGAACTAATTTTGAAAAGAAGTCCATTTTCTACTCACAACTCCTCCTAAAATCTAAAAAAATCCAGAAATTCAGCAGCCACAGAGCTTGTAAGGCATCATCTCATTACTCATAACTCATTTAACACCCCAAAAACCCCCCTGCGTTCGCCCCTGCCTCACGATCTTCTTGGAATCGCTTAAACCACTCAAGCACATTACTACGGGATAGACAATGATCGCCATAAACATTTTCATCATTTGAAATGTTTCAGTAAACGTTTTCCCAAGTTTAAAACAAAATTTAATATTTGCTCTTTGTTCAAAATGCATTTTACGACCGATGACCAAAAGCTGCTGTCACTTTTTGATCGATAACATCGATTGTAGTTATCCAATTGTCTTAAAATTTTTACGAAATGTCAACAAGAGATCTAACTTTTTATTTGATATACCCACCAATAGGTGGCGCCTCCAGAAACAGTTATATTTAAAAAGTTCTGTTTCTTTTGCGACAGACCTTGTATGTACCATATAATGATTTTCGTTTTTCTGACAAATTTTATACCGAATATGTCGATCAGTGTATAATTTATATAGAGTATTTGTACATACATATACATATATAAATTTGCTTAGATTCCGATCCTCTGGTTGACGTTTTACATCGTAAGGTATTTCCCTAGTTTTGATTCTTGCAAGCTGTAAGAGTATAAAATGTTCGCTTGCACCCGAACTTAGCCCTTTCTTAGTTGTTAATATTTAACCGCCTCTCAAATTTCACAAAGCAACTAGCCAAAATGTACATACCCACATACTATATATACATATATTTATGTATGTGAGCAACTTTAATATTCCTTTTTTAGTATATTTAAGTGCAGATAAACACGTGAAAATAAATACAAAATTAAAATTGTATAATGCCAAAGCGTAGTTTTTTATTTTAGTTAAGAATGTATGTATGTAAATACCTATCAAGAGCATTTTGTTGGATTAAAATCACAAACAGATTAAAAATAAGAAAATATTCGCATATGCACGCAACAAAAATATTCGGTTTTTTAATCGTATTAAAAAAGCTCCGGGTCGGCACAAACTGTTGGTCGGGCTATAAAAAATCCAGGCTATAACGGCCGTGTAACTAGGAAAAAGCCTTATATAAGTGAAAGGAATAGAATAGTGAGCTTAGATTTAACCCAAGAGTACATTAAAAAGGATAAAAATTGGTGGAATGACGCAATTTTTCTTGACGAAAGAAAGTTTAATTTGTTAGACAACGAAGGAAAACAATGATTTGGTGTAAGCCGAATGAGGAGCTTCAAAATCGAAATATGCTACCAACGTCTAGTTATGGTGTGGCGGTACATGTCAACAAAAGGCGTGAGAAATCAATTCTTCTTTTTTGGGATCATGAACCAGCACACTTATCTGCAAATTTTAAGAAAGAATCCGCCAGCAAAATGAGTATTAAGGACACATTCAAATAATTTGAGGACAATGATCCTAAACATAAAGCCCATATCGTCGAAAGGTCATAGAAACGCCATTGTTGAAATTTTTATACTCTTGCAACATGTTGCTGCAGAGTATTTTAGTTTTGTTCACCTAGAGGTTATTTGTATTACTTAAAAATAATCGTGTTGGATATAGGATTATACATTTGGTGTTTATAATGAGATATCTTAGTAAAACTAGGTACAAACCAAACCTAGGTACGAAAAACCAGAAGCAGAGTTTGTAGATGGCCGTAATCGGACCACTTCCACGCCCACAAAACAATTATATTAAGGAGAAAAGGAAAGGAGGAGAAAATTGTCCAAATCGAAACAAAACTGCCCAAACCCCCCGATCCCGAATATGCCTTTAGTTGACTTTTTACCGAAAATATCGGTCAAACTGTGAGATATGTAACAGAAATTCGGAGAGAATAATTTCCTGATGATAGTATGTGTAAATGTCAAAAACGGACTGAACCGGTCAATACCCCCCGATATACCTAATATAAAGATGATTTTATGCCGCATATTTCGGATGAGGTTGCTTAATGAAACTCAGTGAACATTTTACTAATATGTGGCGTATGATAGTATATAAAATGGATAAAATCGGGTGAATACTACCTCCAACTCCCATATTTTTTTATATTTTGTCAGTACCTTTGGCAGTGGAATTTGGCAGGCGTTGAACCTTGCGGAATATAATAATGAGTTGTCAAAAAAGTCTTGCGGTATTTTTATTGAATTTTTTTTTTAAATTGAAATTGAAATTAATTTTTGATGACTCATGCCCAGCTCTTGACCGATGCTACGGCCGCTACTATGCCGGTCTCTTTCGACCAATTCAGCGATTTTATCGCAATTTTCGACGACAGGCCTTCCGGAGCGTGGCGCATCTTCGAACACCTCTACACCAGAACGAAAACGTTGAAACCATCGTTGTGCGGTGGAAATGGAAACTGTATCGGGTCCATAAACTGCACAAATTTTATTGGCGGCTTGAGATGCATTTTTACCTTTATCGTAGTAGTACTGTAAAATATGCCATATTTTCTCTTTATTTAGCTCCATGTTTGCGACGCTAAAACTCACGAACGACTTAAAAGAAACGACAATCAATCAAACACGTGTTAGCGCGTGGAATGAGCTTTCCAAAGAGGTATAGCATGACCCGATGCGACTAGAACTACGCGCTTTCAGCGCCAACTAGCGAAAATACCGCAAGACTTTTTTGACAACCTAATATGTTCGGTAACATCCGAATTTAGCCCTTTCCATGTTTAATTACCAATTTAGATATAGAATTATATCAAAGAAAACAACTGAAGCGGAACTTCGCTCACTTCGAAGAAACTGGGCGAGCAATACGTGATTGGAGGTGTGAATGTCGGATGGATATGCGAATATATTTACATATTTACGTATATGTATATACATACGTACATATACAATATGTAAAGGTATGTATGAGAGCAATATTGAATATCAGACAAACACACTTTAAAGGGCAACTGCAACTCAATATGCGGTTGCGATGTGAATAAGCCAGAAAAACCACATATTCAGATGTCCCCGAATCTCGGTCGCTTTCAAAAGTAATATGTAAGTATATAATATTAAATAAAGTTTCAATAATATGAATAATGTTATAAATGTGCATATGCAAATGTACACTGCACGTACATTTGTAACCCTGTAAATACGTTTCAACATTTCAACATTTTTGTGACTTCCCTTGTATTTGTAGCGGTAGTGCTATATACATACATATGTATGTATGGAACCTAACCGTTTTAGCCAACAAGTCTGTAGGAAAATCAAAAAGTATTAACATTTTATAGGTTAACTTCAAATAACGGTCAAATAACGGTCAAATAACGGTTTCATATGTGACTTTAATTGATGATTAATTGATGATTGATTTTTTTAAAGAAAAAAAAAAACACAGAAACTACAAATTTAATAAGGAACGTTTATTATCATTCGAAAGAAAATTTTTTGGAATTTTTTGTAGAATGTATCTATCAAATGTTGGTCGCGGCTGGTCCATCTGTCAAGTCCAATTTTCGATGACTCGTTCGAGCATTTCGACTGATAACTGGCGAATGCGAACGCGTGATGTTTTTCTCCAAGGCCTGAATCGTGGCGAGATTCTTCTTCATAGAATTTAGACTTTACAAATCCCTACAGCAAAAAGTCTAACGGTGTGATATCACACAATCTAGCAGGCCAACCGACCGGCTCTAAACGTGAAATTATCTGCTGGCCGATGATTCCACCGGCCAACAAACCACACCAAACTGTTTTTTTCTCGATGCGGCAATTATGATTGTTTAACAAACCCATTGAGCCAGAAATGGGCCTAATCGCTGGAAAAAATTCGGCTCGAAAACGTCGCATCTTCTTGAAACTTTTCAAGAGCCCATAGAGCAAAGTGGTGTCACTGAGGAAGATAGACCCGCTTCAGTTCTCGCTTTAAATTTAAGATCTCGACTTAAAATGCGCCATGTCGTACCATACGTCAGTCCAAGTTGCTGCGAACGCCGAAACGACTCTCCACGGTCTTCGTGTACACTCTCAGCTACGGCTGATATAATTTCTTCACTGCACGGTGGATGTGGCGTATTCGATCGAATATTATTCAATAATGAATGCTTGGCCTCAAGTTGGCTGATGATGTTGCGAATAGTACTGAGCGTACTATGTACTTACATACGTTGACCATAGGTTGAGCGAAGCGCGCGAGACACATTCCTCATAGAACATGAATTTTCGTAATAAAGTAGAACGATTTGTAAACATTGTTCAAAAGTAAGTCTTTCCACGATGAAATGCCAAACAATACCGAACAAAAGTAACATGACAGAATGACACGACGCACCCGTGATCTGTCAGAAAAGAGCAATTCACAAAATTTCCTCTACTTGTATCACTCGTTATAATTTTGTAGGACGCCTTCTGAAAAAGTGCTAATTAAACCAATTTATTGGATATCAGTATGAAAGTGAATGGACCGAATATGGTTAACAGAAAGACCACTAAGATGTCAACATTTTTTCAACACAAATTTAGTAAGCTTCTAATATTATCAGCTGTAATGTCCAAAGTACTTTTTCCCTTGAGGGTATGTTGATATGTATTCACCCACGTTGATGTACGCTTGCTCTAGGCGTAGACAGGTGATACTCTTATTTTTGTGGTAAATAAAATAAAAATCTACTATTGAACTGCAACTTAATGTGCACGAATTAATATATCGAGCACTTGGCAGAACATTGTCAGTGCTAATCCGACTCTGATATAGTGCCGTATGTCCGAAAAAGATCGCAACGGAATAATTTGTCGCCTTGCTGTAAAAGTGTTTGTTTGAAGCATATAAGGACCCTTGAAAATCAGTACCATTTCGATTGTAAATTGGATTGGCTTTACATTTATGCTTTCATTATGGTTGGGATTTTTTAGATCAGCAGTTAAATATTTACAGTTTAAACTGAGTTTAAGCAAACATTCTACTGGCCTACTAAGTCCCAACATAGTTACAGCAAATTCCGCGTATATACCATACATTTCCATTACAAAGCAGGCAATTTGATAAGTTTTTGCGAGGTTTTTTTTGGAATTTTCTTGCGGCATCAGCGTTACACTGCAGTCCTAATGCCCTTGGAAATTTCAAATAATGGCACGACATAAGGCAAAATACACTTACTTAAATATAACAAAAATTTAGCAACAAATGTCCAATTAATTAACTAGTGATATAAATTAGCAATCGGCAGTCGAAATGGAGAAATCGCGAGGTCGGTGTATGCTTGCTCAAATTTGTCTTCAAATTATGCTGCCAACAAGCAAAGGTGGGTTAGTGGTTCGCTGTGTTAGCGTTCAGGTGATCAACGGCAAAGAGGAGAAGTTTGTATTTTTACCTGCTTATTTATAAAAATAAATGCGTAAAATAAATCTTATTTGCAATTCACAAACTGCTACTAAATAAATCTTAATGTTAATGAAGTGTAAGGTATGCTCTGCTACAAGAATATGCAAATTTTTGTGAACAAGAACTAATGCAAAGCAAATGAAGCTGGTGAAGTGGAAAGTAATAATTTAAAATCTCTTTAATAAACAAATTTCGAGAGAAAGTGAGTTAGTTGTGTTATCAGAAACTATAAAAGACAATGCTTCGCTAATTAAGAAGCATACTATTAAAATCTATCATCAGCATGAAGTTTAGTCTGAATTCATATTTTATTCTAATTTGTTTTTGTGTGAGTGCTTTGAACGCAGCTAAACATGTAAGAGACCGAAACAGAGAAAATTTAGTTATTGGCGGGCAAAAAGTGCCAATTGACGGAGCACCCTGGGCGGTTTCTGTTATAAGAAACCATCAGTTAATTTGTGGCGGCTCCTTATTAACCAATGATGTCGTGATTACGGCGGCCAGTTGCATCAAGGCTATAGAACCGGCGGAACTTTTGGTTCGAGCAGGCACTACAGCCTTCAAAAATAACGGTAAACTACGCAGAATCAAGGAGACCGTTCGTCATCCAAAATATGTGGAAGGCAGCCACGCTTATAACGTAGCTCTGCTACATTTATTACGACCATTCAATAATACTGTTGAATTTGTGGGACAAGTAAAATTACCTGATGCGGATTCGACACTGCCATCAGCAATAAATATTTTTGGGTGGGGACTATCAAGCAATAAAACTAATGTAATAATGACTAAAAATTTGCGTTTCACAAAAACTAAAATATATTCGGATAAAAAGTGTGCACAATATCTGACTGAAGAAGCAGGCACTGACTACGTATTTTGTTCTGGCGATCGCACAAAGATTTCAGACATTTGTACTGATGATCCCGGTAGCGCGGCAATATTCAATGACAACGTTCAGTTTGGTGTGGTGTCGGATGGCGGAGCATGTTCAGAAACACGTACGACAATTCTAACTAATTTGGCCAAACACACGAAATGGATTAAGAATTTATTAAACGAATTCGAGCGTGAAAGTAAAAATAAGAAAACATACTAGATTTGTGACAGCGCCGATTATGTACATAGTTCTTAACTGAAGAAAAATGTATTAAACATTCTGATTAACAGCAGCGACACTGAGAACCCTGTATTTTGGATTATTATTTTAGTTTTACATATGTATGTATATACATATATATTTTTATATACAAAATGTCACTTAAAAATTGTGACTCTTAAGTCATGTGTACAAATAAAATACTCTACTTAAATGAGAAATTAAACGCGAGAATTCCCTTTAAAAATCATATTCCACTTCCTGTAGTAAATTTATAAGATCGTTTCGCATTTTATGCCACTGGTTATTTGGCCCTTGATATAAGATCTATTTTGTAATACATAACATACATAACTAATCTTTGAAAAAATGTAGGAGCATAAAATGTTACGGTACACCCGAACTCAATTCTTCCTTAATTGTTATACGTTATATACTACTTATTTCTCAATTGGTCCGTTAAAAATGCGCCCGCAAACCACGATTGGTGCAAACTTTTTTACGTTCTTATAAAGTTTGATTTTCGTAAGTCAATTAGTGCATTTTTGGTAGCTGTTTGTTTCCGAAGCGGCAAGTTTACTTTATTCCACACAGTTTTTGAGTGGGACACCTTTGATAATGACGATAGCAGCCAAAAAGTTAAAGTAATAGAGCTTGAAAATCGTTGTTTTGGTATTGGAGAGAGAGCAGACCTCAACATCTCTTAAGGATCGACTCAACATATTTGGTTTACTGTCTATGAAGCGTGTGAATGCTCAACTTGTAACAAAAGAGATTCTTGATAAAATAACTGAGAACCCCATATTCATCTAACACATCATTACTGGTGAATATGACTTCGAAACTGTCCAATAGTCTAATGAATGGCACTTTAAAAATGAGCCGAAACTGATGAAACTAAAATTCGATGAAGGCACTGAATGCCATCCTATCCGGGGTTTATAATAAGTGTTTAGAACATTCGATTAAGTTTCTATAGGCCTACTTTGAAGGTTATAATTAAGAATTTCATTAAAAAACAGTAAACATTTATTTTGTAGAGGAGCATCTGGGGTACTGATGTGATGAGAGGTCGTGCTTCTAATATAAATTTGCAACGGAAAATAATAAAAAACCATTTAATAATTGAAAGCTAATACGTTTAATTCACTTTAGTTAAGTATTGAAAGTTCATAAATCAGTTGTTGTAAAATATCAAAAAATAGCAAGCAGGGATTTAAGGGGCTCATCCCGTGTGACGTCTGTTTTTGTTTTAAGTGTTTTTCGGAATTTTTTGTCCTGGAAAATCTTAGCTGACCCGGCAGCCGTTGTCCTGCCTGAAATTATGTGTTTTGAAATGAAAAGAAAGTTGAATTTATATTGTGTTGAAAATCTTTTATTTTCGATTATTCCAAATATTTTCAATTTTAACGAAGCTTGATAAACAATATTTTTTGGTTTCTGTTTCGGTGCGTAAATCTACAGAGCAGATGGTTTTCCAACTCGTGAGCACGCCACGTATATCCGTCCTTGTTAAAAACATAGCATTTCCAAATTTATGCCACACACTTCTAGCGACTATCCTTGTGTCCTATTGATTCTCATCTCAAATGCAATTTTCACTTGAAACGGAACGCGTGGGAACTGATATGGAAATATGTAGAACTCTTTGAAAACTGAAAAGCTTTGAATTGAAATGGCAAATCGTTGGAGCTCAGAGGAATTCGTAGAGTCAAGCATTCTGCCCCATTCTATATGGTGCTACGTTACAATCAGTCGGGTTGCATTACACAGTTTTGGTGCTCGAAGACTGCGAAACATAATAACGACACATCCAACTTTGAGACGAAAATAATGCGGTGTCATACCAAGCCTCTCCAAAGCACTTAGAAATTTCACTTCATAATTCGCGGCTTCGTCTCATTGTCAAGACGATCGATCGATTTGTATGAGCGCAAGTCTCCCGGAATTTGACTTTAAATCTTCCAGTTTAAGTCAACAACATCGGTATTTTTGGCGTGCACTTAAGGAATCGTACTTACGATAATTTGACCAATGTCCGAACATTCGTGATGAGTTCATCTTTCGTGAATTGATAAACGACAGATGGAATTGATATCGAACCACCGGAATTGATCCATTTCCAATTCTTAGACGCGGATTTGAAGGCTGATTTGTCTAAATGTTTATAGCGAAAAGTGTGCGTACTTCATTTCATTCCAGTGATTAACATGTTCCAGAAATTGTAATTGCTGGCTTACTTCTCCAAAATTTGCACACACCGTACCATTCACAGTACGGAATGACTCAAATAAAGTTGAACCGCGTACATTAATCAATAGCAACCTAAAGTAGAAACAATCGTCGTTTATCGGGTGGATTGTGTAAATTTGTCCTAATGCATTAGTTGATAACACACCTGGATGTTAATCTACTGGTTGGAATTGCTTTCTGCGAAACTATTTCTTTGACGATGCATTCCAGGTATAATATCAAGGTATTTCCGAATAGATCAAGGTTCTCGCAAACGGGTCACTGACGAAAGTTGAGAAAAAACTCGTCAATGTTAATTTTGTTGCTGGCGGTGTTTCCACTGGCTGTACTGTATTCTCTGGGTTGAAATACACTCTCCAAATTAACTGCGAGATGCACAACAGTCGGAAAACGTTCATGAATTGCAAAAGTAAATATCCTACAAAGCGCTTTATTGCAGTTCACGTATCAACCGTATCGTTCAAGACCAATAACCGCCATGTTGCTTCCTTTGGTGACGTAATTACAAACGTATTTTATCGATTACACCAAACTGCAATACTCAACATTGATATGAGTTTTGAATGTGACTTACACAATAATGGCGAATATGATACGATCCATGTGTTGTCAACTTCGATATTCACTCCTTTAAACTGTTGAATTTTCTGCCATTGTCGTCTGGTGAGCGATGCCGATAGGGTAGATATCAATTATTTCTGGTTTGTGTTTCCGAAAGAAAAGAACATAGATGGTGTTTCATGCATTTATTGTCAGACATTCAAACCGAAGTGGGATTGTGGTGTCCGCAAGATCCATGAACCATATTGGTTTTCATCACTTCGTGTAATACTGGATCTTTCTCTACATCCGAAATTTTTGCAGAAATAATATCATCTGGTGTAACCACCATCCACCATCCAAAGAAGAATGTGTGCGTGCGACAGACCTCTCTGTTGTCACTCAACATAGTACATCCAGCATCTAACAGCACCATATATACCATTCATTGCTTCAAGATAAAGTCCATCAATTATCATAGCTGTTGTTTGAAAAGTCGTGCTGTGACATCGTGACGATCGCTTCCTGATTGACCGCGTTCCATAATTCCTGAGAGTAGTCGTTCATGTGTCTTGGGCTGCCATACGTTGATGGCAAACGGAACGCCGACCGATATTAGCGCGACCTCTTCGTGGCTTCGTAAGAAATTTCAATCTGTAATTGATCACTTTATGTGAAACATAACGTTTTCACTGAATAATTTTCAATAAGTTTTCTTTTGAATAGCCGGAATAAAAAAAGCAAGCGACCGAAATTGAATGTTTCAAATATTTGACAAATAAAAATATTGAAAAACAAAACAAACAAAAATTGAAAAAAAATTTGTATGGAAAAATGTTACTTTTTGCGAATTTTCCAATTTCCCCTAACATTTAGGAGGATGAAAAATAGATGTTGTCCGATTCTCCACCCTAGCCGATATGCACGCTAAGATTCACGAAAATCGGTCCAGCGGTTTCAGAGGAGTTCAATAACGTACACCGTGACACGAGAATTTTTTAAATTGAAATGAAAATGGTTTTTCAAATTTTTACTCAATATTTATGTACATATTTTTCTTTTCAAGTAAAAAATATTTTGTTAATTACGAGATTCTTTCTAATATTCGCTCTAATAGAACCAATTAATAAAAAAGGGAGACCATTGACGTCCATAATTCCAGCAGACTGACTTTTCGCAGGAAAAACTGTTTGTTCTACCCACCGCTCTTAAAATGTATGACACATCGATCGTTGCGGAATATGCGATCCACTCCTCTCGTAAAATTTCCTTCAGAGAATTTTTGCTGGTTATACTTCTTTTCCTTATTTGCCGGTCCAAATGTTCCCACAGATGTTCAATGGGGTTGAGGTCCGGTGATTGTGGAGGGTGATCTAACTGTTTAGGTGTACGGTAGAGCAACCATTCCTTCACTATTTTTGCCGTATGCTTAGGATCGTTATCCTGTTGGAAGATCCAGGATTGACCTAAGCCCAATTTCTCAACGCTGGGAAGCAAATTTTCTTTTAAAATGTTTAGGTAATCTGTTTTGTTCATTGTGCTATCAATAAACACCAGCGTTCCCACTCCACTTGCCGCCATGCACCCCCAAACCATCACCGAACCCCCACCATGCTTTACAGTGGATGTAATGTTTTTCTGTTCAAACTCTTGATTTTTTACTCTCCAAACTTTAGTACATTTTTTCTTCCCGAAAACTTCGAACTTGCTTTCATCAGAAAAAATTACATTATTCCAGAACGATTTGTCTTTAGTTTTGTATTTTTCCGCTAATTCCAGTCGTCGCTTTTGATTCTTTGTAGAGATATGTGGTTTTTTTCTCGGTACCCGGCCATACAGACCATTAGCATGCAATGCTCGCCTGATCGTGCTGGCACTAACGTTCAGTCCGGATATTCTGGATACTTCTTCAGACATTTTGACAGCACTGACAGTTGGATCCACCTTCGCAGCTCTCACAATTGACCGTATTTCTGTGGCACTAAGCCGTTTTGGCCTACCCGAACGTGGTCGATCTTCTATTTTACCAAACTTTATTTGCTTATCAATAATTTTTTTCACTGTGTTATGACTTCTTCCAATTATTAAAGCAATTTCACGTAAGGATTTTCCTTCCTTCTTAAAATTTACCACTAATTTTCTTATATCAGGTGAAGTTTGCTTGCCCATTGTCCAATTGATGTGCACTCCGCTAATTTCCAAACGCAAATAATATCCAATCGGCACAAGGATACTAAATAACATTAGAATGAAGCCGTTACAATGAGAAAACTATTGATAACGGTACATTTATTGGCGTAAAATGAAAATGCGAGGCCTACTACTGTATTTGTACACTTTGTTTTGACGCGTGATATACTGCGTATATGTTAACATGGCAAATGTTAACAATTACTAAATAAGTAATAACACATAATCAGCAATAATTAG
Organism: Bactrocera tryoni; assembly: GCF_016617805.1. Lineage (NCBI taxonomy): Eukaryota > Metazoa > Arthropoda > Insecta > Diptera > Tephritidae > Bactrocera > Bactrocera tryoni. Next base: position 51,294,194 of record NC_052503.1, read on the forward strand.
CAAATCATAGCGGAAATGCATCTTTAATTGCACAACATTTCCCACAGTAAAAGCCAGACGCTTTCATCAGCACAAAAGCTCATTTTTCGGCGTGAAGCGGAAATCCAACACGCGCAACCGAAATAAGCCAATTCGGAGAATCGGCAACAAAGTCAGCAGTTGGCCGGTGCAACGTAGCTTAGGTTTTAAGTAAATTAATTCTTAAGTTTAGTCTTAGCTCTGTAATGAAACGAACAATAAATAAAATTTTTTTAAAAAGAAATTAACGTCAAATTTCTTAACTGGCGCCCAACGTGGGGCCTTCGCTAGTCGCGTTTCGTATCAATACAATTCGCGGGTGTATCCACAAGTCTTGGTTAAAAAGTTTGTGCTGTCGTGATACTCAGCGGCTACCATTAGAAGACAAGGATAATACTTACCACCCCATAGACGGCGAAGGCTTGGGCTAGGACTCAACAGAAGTGCAGGAAAAGAGGCCCCCTAGTCGCCAATAGCAAACGGGAAACGCAAGACGTTAGCCGCCTGCCCAGGAGAATGTTCCTGCTACTAGAGTAAGAACTAATTTTAAGAATAAATATTAATATATTCACATATGTAAAAGAATTTTTTAAAATATAAAAAGTGAAACTGTTTAATGTGAAACAAACTATGTTTAAGAAATCTTTAATGCAAAGGTGAACATAATTTAAGAATAGTGACATAATTTAAGAAAGAGAGCGCAATTCAGAAAAAATAATTGAACTAGACGAGATAATATTATAACGAAAAGCTAACTAAAAGTGAAAAATTTAAAAAGGAAACTTTTAACTCAAAACAAAATAAGCTAGGGATAAATTAAATTTTTAAAATAAAAAAGTGAATAATAGAAATATATCAATCATGCCAGTTAATCCTGCCAACCTCGTTCGGCCACCAATACTTAATGCACCCCAAGGGCCACCAGCACCTTGTGGTCAGCCTCTTACCTCTTCTAATTCATTCTCGATGGATGAGTTAACTTCCGTAATCACAGGAATTGTGAACAATGTCTTAAGGACTGAAGGGCGAAACATGGTTCAAGCCGCCCTTAACCCAAATTCCAACTTTTCAAATTTCACGGACATTACCATAGACTCAAGACTACCCGGAAATATCTCTGAATTAGACAAAATACCAGATGTGGTACGATGTCTTCAGGGAGTTCTCCGGAAATCCGGGAGAATTCACATCTTGGAGGAAAAGCGTGGACAGGATCCTCCAGATATATGAGCCTCAAAGAGGTACCCCAAAATATTATGGCATCCTCAATGTCATTAGAAACAAAATCGTGGGCAATGCCGACATTGCCTTAAGAGTCTATAACACTCCACTGGATTGGAAGGCGATCTCCAGTTGCCTAACATTGCATTACGCGGATAAACGCGACCTCGGTACCCCTTGAGTACCAAATGACCTCTCTCGTACAGGGTAGCAATACAATTCAAGAATTTTACCAAAAGGTATATTCTCATCTCTCACCTAATTCTGAACAAACTAGGATGCATGGAAGTCGGCGCAGAAGCCATGCACCTTCTAACTCGTACGTATAGGGATAAAGCCCTAGACACGTTCGTTCGCGGACTCAAAGGAGATCTACCGAGCCTCCTTGGAATGAGGGAACCAGCAGATCTCCCTCAGGCACTCCACCTGTGTCTCAAACTAGAGAATCAAACCTTCAGGTCACATTATGCCTTGAGCAATAATAACAATATCAGCAGGAAACCACAAGAGTTTCGTCCACCACTACCTCCCAGAAGGATAAACAATGAGTTTTACCCCGAATTGGCATACTTGCCCCAACCAAGGTTGTACGCAGCCACTCCACATGGACCACCGCAAATGAACTATCAAGTTCAACGCCAGCAACAGGCGCCCCAATATGCACAACAGCATTACAATCCACCACCACGTCCTTTGCATAAGCCACAGCCACGTCCAGAACCAATGGACATTGACCCATCACTGCAGACTAGGAATATTAATTATATGAATAGGCCACGTCAATAATGACCCTATTAACAAAAGACCTCCTCTGGCAACCCTCCAGCTCTGTGCCCCCTAATAAAATCCAAAGGAATTTCCATATAGATTCCGAACAACCACAAAGCTTACTATCCTACCGACAATTGACAAGCAGACGAACGACAACTCTAGCCATTACGATGACCCACGTTACAGAGACAGAAATGATGAAGGTCAGGACGATAGCTACATAGACACGACTGATTTACATTTTTTAGAATGAGTCACTCTTCGCTGCCCTATGTTGAATGCAGGCTGAAGAGTGGAGATGTTATCAAGAAAATTTTTAGTAGATACAGGATCTACGAAAAACTATATACGATCATCCTCATTGTACCCAATCCAATAAATAATGAAAACATTTTTTTTGCGAAATCCATAGCAGGAGACATCGAAATCAAACAGCATACCTTTCTAAAGCCTATTTAACTCAGATCAAAAAACTTGAAATTCTACCTCCTCCCAACTCTGACATCATTCCATGGTATTATTGGGGCCATAATAGCCTTAAGGAGCTTGACGCAGTCATCCACGTAAAGAATAACTTCATGGAGTTAGAAGGCAATACCAAAATTAAAATCAAGCAGCTAGCTTCAAGATCTGTTAACAAAATACATATTAAGGAAGATAACTTGTCACAAAAACATCAGAAGGAAATTAATAATTTAGTAGAAAATTTTTCTAATCTCTTTACGGAACCAAACGATAAACTTACCTATACCACTAAAGTCATAGGAGAAATCAGAACGCCTCCCGAACCAATTAACTCCTTGTCAGTAACCCAGCATAGTGACGAGAGCTCATCCGATAACTTAATTTGGCATGTAGAATCCCCAATTAACGTTTTCAAAAACCAAATCTTCCTAAATTCAGGCCCAATTTCTACCTATCAATTCAAGATAGTATTCCCCACATACCATAGACACGTCATTGAAGAACCGGAATATAACTCAGAAACATTAATAAATCTCCTAAAAAGGTACCTAAACCCCACCATAATAAATTGCATCAAAACCGACGAAAGAACTATGGGTAAAATTCAAGAAATATACCCCATCCACTTTAGTAACTATAAAACCAGGTTTTCTCAACTCCAAGTCCAGGATGTGACAGACGAACAGCAACAAGAAGAAATAATCATAAATACCCATAAAAGAGCACAGAGGAATTCTCGTGAAAACAAACTTCAAATTTTAGAAAACTACTATTTTCCCTCCATGACCAAAACAATAAAAAGAATTATTCAGCAATGCTCAGTTTGCAAAGAAAATAAGTACGACCGCCACCCTACCAAACCAAAACTAGGAGAAACCCCTATTCCACAATTTCCAGGACAAATCTTACATATTGATATCACATAATTGAACGAAATTTCTGTCCTTGCTAGCCATGTGACAAATTTTCAAAGTATGCCCAAACCAAAATCCTTCGCTCCAGAGCCGTAGAACACGTTAAGGAACCTCTCCGCGAACTACTGTTTCAATTTGGCGTACCAGAAACGGTAGTTATAGACAATGAAACGTCCTTGAATTCAGTTTCCATTCGATTTTTATTGGAAGATATCCTAAATATACAAATTTTTAAGACACCACCTTATGCAAGTTCCGTAAATGGTCAAGTAGAGCGATTTCACTCGACGCTCACAGAAATAATGCGCTGTTTAAAAGCAGAGCGAAGTTTCACCTCATTCGCCGAACTCCTCGATAACTCCGTCTACGAGTACAATTTTTCAGTCCACTCCTCCACAAAGAAAAAACCAATAGAGGTATTTTCGGGAGAAGAATCTCCACAGACCCAAGCCAATTTTGAAAGAGCTAGGAAGAAATTATCTCGAACTAAAAATAGACAAACTAAAAGATCTTTCCTACCATAATAAATCCTGACATCCAATTAGAACATATAACCCTGAGAAACAAATTATGCTGTGGGATAAACAAACGACTAGGAACCAAAATATCTCCAAAATTTAGAAAAGAAATAGTAAAGGAAGACAAAAATTCCACCGTTTTGATAGAATCAGAAAGTGAAGTTCATAAAGGCAGTATAAAAAAATCAAACTAAATTTTCGTTTCCAGACTTCTCCTCTTATTTACCCAATATTCGCATCAATAGACATTTATGACTACCTCCACGGCACAAATAGTTACGATAAATGACTTGACTAGTAAAAATCCAGAATGGAGACTTGTGACTAATACACATAATCGACCTCAACAAGTACGAACAATTTCTGACGGACATGTACAGATTCAATTCTTCGACATACCCAAGGACACAATCTTTATCCCATCCTAAAAAACACGAATTCAACCCACTCTCTTCAAATTTTAGATACAATAAACCTGTCGAAAAGAAGACAGAAAAGATCCATAGATAGTTTAGGAACGGCTTGGAAATTCATAGCTGGAAGCCCCGATCACGAAGATCTGGATGTAATAACCAAAAATCTTAATGATATCAATAATAATAATAATAAACAAGTACTAATTAACAATATTTTTAACGAAAAAATTAATAACATTAGCATGATAGTAAATAATCTTCTTAATAACATAAGGAAAGATACTTATATAGAAAACGAAACTATTATAAAGTTGCAAAATAGAATAAGATTAATAAAAGAAGAGTTGATTAACATTAAATACGCCAAACAGTGGGCAAAGAAAGACATTTTATATACATTATTGTTAAATAAAAATGAAATCGAAATTGCGTTAGAAAATCTAGAAAATGACGAAATACCTTCCAAAAATGCTGAAGAAGCACTAGAAATATCAAATATAAATGTAATTAGTCAAAATATGACAATATTTTACTTGGTAAAAATACCATTAATTATTAAGGAAAATTTTCAAAAAATGATTATAAGACCAGTTGTTAAGCAAAACAAAATTATAATTAATGTCGAATTTGATAAAATATTAAAAGGTACAAAAGATACCTATGGAATTAAAGAAGTATGTAATAATTATAAGAAAATTGAGATTTGTAAGCAAACTCAACTAGTAAATATAAGTAATAGTAGTTGTATACCTAGAGTAGTAAATAGCCTAAATTCATCTTGCACTTTAACAAACGGCCAACATATCCAACAAATCGAAGAAGTAAAACCCGGCACCATATTACTTAATGGCTTTCAAGGCGATAATAGATGCTGACGAAATGCAGAAAAAATTTATCAGGGACACACCTTATTAATTTTCATAACTCAACGTTAAAAATAAATCATCACTTTTTACATTAATTACGATTTGGTTCCACTGCCGGCAATCCCAGCAGCCCTGCAACCAGCACCAGTCGAAAGAAATCGAATTGAATTACTTTCTCTCCCAGGTCTTAAAGGAGTTTCCACATTGATACATATACGAAGAATAAATCTTCTGGAAGACAGCAACGATATCCAATAGCTCCCTTTCACTCTTGGAGCCAAGCTGCAACTATAATTTCGGTATGATATTTTTTTCGAAAAATTCTGGAAAAAGCACCAAAACAGAAGAATCATGGACCAAGCCTGGATCTTAAACTTTCAGATGCCCCAGCTTAATATTGATCTGGCGGAGATCAAAGATCTTTCCAATGATCAGCCATACTTACATCAATTTTACCAACTTCCCCTATTTTGATAGGCTCTCGGACGATCGCTTTTAAGGGGAAGTGTTAACATGGCAAATGTTAACAATTACTAAATAAGTAATAACACGTAATCAGCAATAATGTGCAAATCATAGCGGAAATGCATCTTTAGTTGCACAACATTTCCCACAGTAAAAGCCAGACGCTTTCATCAGCATAAAAGCTCATTTTTCGGCGTGAAGCGGAAATCCAACACGCGCACAACTGAAGCTAAGCCAATTCGAGAATCGGCAACAAAGTCAGCAGTTGGCTCGGTGCAACGTAGCTTAGGTTTTAAGTAAATTAATTCTTAAGTTTAAGTCTTAGCTCGTAATGAAACGAACAATAAATAAAATTTTTTAAAAAAAGAAATTAACGTCAAGTTTCTTAACTTATATTAGGTTTTGTTTTGGTTGCTTTTGTTGTTGTAGAGTTTTTTTGGATTGCTGTTAATTTTTTTTAAAGAACACCATCTATCCATTTTGTAAATGAAAATTGATTTGAAAAATTTAAATTTTTTATACTGAAATAAAGAGTCAAATGTATGGGAAGAAGGTGTACACTTTCTTTGACGCTGACAGTAGCAAAGAAGAAACGACTGGCGCGCTGTTGTTAACTCGGCTATAATCGCGTAAGCGATGTCTGCGCCAATTAAGAAGGAGAAGAAGAAGCTGCTGCGCTCATATTCTGTCTCTACCAGTAATGAGCTTGCCATTTCTGTTAACTAATTTTGTCTCTTTCCCAAAGAAGAACCTTTTGCACGCCTTCTTGGTGGATATCTTGAAGTCGTCTACTGCTTCTGCCCAATGGTTCCTCAAAATGTTTCTCCAAAGTAATAATAATTGTAATCAAATAATAATATAATTTGATTTTTTTAATTTTTAGAAAAAATTTTATTTTTTTATTTTTTGATACTAACTACTGCAGTTGGGTTGTGTTGCTGATGAATTTTATGAGCTACAGAATTTGTATAGCTGTGTTGGAGCAATAGACAGTAAGCACATATACATACATAAATAAAGCATTCAGCCGCTACACGATCATTATAATATAATTACAAAGCCACCTATAGTATTATCCTTATGGCAATTGCTTATTTTAGAAAGGAATTCATAATAATCGATATTGGAGTTTATGGTCGTATATTAGATGGATGAAAAGACGAAAAAAATAAATTCGAATGTTGCGTACTGGATGACGAGACTTACGTTTTAGTGGTATTTTCTCAGCTACTAGGACAAATATTTTATACCGCCGATCTCGAGGAAACGTTGTTAAAAACTTCAAATCCATAAAGACGACAAATTTTCAACAAAAAATTCTTCTGTGGCAGCTAATTGTTGCAGAATTGCTAAAGTTGTTGCAGAAGAAGCAAACCCATCTGTACCAAATAAAGTTCTTTATTACAAAATTCATTTAAAGGCCAGGAACATAATTGAAAGAGCACTTAAGGTTCCAAAGTCTCGTTTCCGTTGCCTTTCTAATGAGCGGGCAGTGAGGTATACACCCACAAACTCCGCGTTCTTGGTTTATATTTGCGCAATTTTCCACAGCATTTTGCAAAAACATCGTATTTGTGATTTCGATGAAGACGGCACGAGAAGTTGATTGTATGTCTTTGACTGCTGGACTGACCGGATCAATCAGGATTAAAATATCGTTCTAAATATAAAAGAAAATAGCATTTGATTTTATTCAAATATAAAAACTTTTTATAAAAAGGAAATATTTATATACAAAAGATTCTTATTTATTATTTATATTTTATACACATACATATGTGCAAACATTTTATTTAACCATACCTTTACTTCAATGTTTGGCACATTAGGTATTCCAACCACAAGGGTCCTACTTAATGTCTCCATTGCCCGCTCTTCCAACTCGGACGATTCCGTTCGCTACATGAGCCCTCCACCTCTTCTTTTCTTGCCCTTGACCGTATTTGGTTTTTCCAATGATTTAAAACTACAATCTATTAATTTTGCATAATACTGATTTGCTATACATATATTTACTTCAGATATACTCATAAATTAAATTTGAAAAATCTTCACTGTTATTGTAATTCTTTATTGAAGAAACGTTTAATTACCCGCCACTGGGACTCCATGCATTGAATGTTGGGTCCGTCCTCTGCGACGAACGAATTATCCGGGTCGCTGTGATTTACCCGTCGGTGCTCATACCCGTGACTGGACAGATAGTCGTATGCCTTCCAGCAATCGGTACATTTAATAGTACCTTATGCCACGTGCTTCTCTTTTAATGGTATAATCACCTCACCTAAAATAAGAAAAGATATATTAATTACGTAAAAAAAAAAAATAATAACGTATTTATTATTACTTTTGTTATATTTTCTCCTTCCAAATTTGCTCTCATCTATTTGAACAATTTTACCAGGGCCACCAATTTTACCTACCGCTACCTGATGATCAAACCTGGTTGATACTACGGCAGTAATTACCAGTCACATATGGTAGCAATAGATAAAACTGGCAAAAATTATTCGGTAATTTATCGCTGATATTGAAGTCGTTTCCATAAAATCCAATAACCTTCCCACATCTATTGACTTTTGGACCCACATATCTGTCTTTTGGAAACATGTTTTCATATTGGTATCTGTTATTTATTTGTTGTAATGTTTCTCGGGGTCTTTTAACGAATCGCTTTAGGGTTTGCAAGAAATTTTCGAAAGCGTATGTTGACAATGAATTCAGAAAACCGCACGATTGAACGGAATCCCCCAAATGCAGCACTGGATGTACATTGTAACTTACTTTTTCTTCTCCATAAAAGGTTGGGAAAAGGTGCACGAAGTAATTAAGCATTTACTTTATTTCTTCTAAATTGTTTTCATAGGTTTTTTGTGACGAAAACAGTGCATATGCACAGTGCAACAAGGAGAAGTGATAATAAATACTGTCAGATACAAAGTCTTTCAAAGCAACCATTCCCATGTAAAGTACAAACTGTCGGAACTCTATTGCTTTCCATTTTAGCATTTTTCTTACAACTCCAAGATCTAAAATGTGCATTGGTTCAACAGGAAAGGCGGAGACAATTACCACACCTATTTCTTCGAGACACGATTTCTTCCATTTTTTTATGATGGCCCACGCTATTTCTTGGAGCATAGGCATTGTCAGTTCGAAGATTTTCCGTGAATGTACTGTAAGTTATTGTATTGTTTATTTTTTACTCACTTGTGTGCACTTGCTACATCCTTGAAAAGAGTTGTGACCCACTGTTTGGCAGATAAATGCTTGCAGGGGCATCGCAAATAAAGCAACGCACTTTGATTCTTCTTCCATTGACTTCCATTCCGTATTGCATTAAGGTTTTTAGCTCATAACTCAGCCGGTTTCTGTTTGCCGTCAAAAACACCAATAAACATCACCTTCGTATTTCTTTTTGAATGCAATTTTGCCAATATAGGCCACAAGCTTACATTTGAGCTTTTGTACAAAGGTAAGCCGTCAATACCGACATCGATTTCAAATTTATCAACGTCACTCAACGTTATCGCGATACTCCTTAGTAGCTTTTCTATGTGCAAAAAATTTCCTGTGGAAACAGTTCTCAATATGCAGGTCGCTTGCTGTAAAACTCTTTTCGAAGATGTTGGTATATTTTTAACAAATCATCGAAGCAGTTCCTTGTGACTTTATGACATTTTCAATTTTTCAATTAATTTGTCACAACTCGTTTTCTGGGAACTTTCTTCTTTTTCAATAAATTCGACTTCAGCATCACTATTGTCAAAACTACAATACACCGCATCCTATTCAGAATCATTTTCAGCCATTCCGTAAAATTCACGTTCTTCATTTTTAATTAGTCTTCTCATATACCTTTTCGAGAACATTCTTTTATTTTTTATTCAAAGTTGAAACACAAAAATAAACAAAATTTTTAATTAAAATAGCAGCTCACCTGAACACAACCAACTTTTTGCAAATTTTCCGGGAAGAATTTAGTATACCGTCCCAGGATTTCAAGGAGAAAAAGGATATGGTCGGATAGAGGAGGAAGCTTATAGTTTTCGAGATAATTTCGTTTAAAGTTTAAAATCTGCAATATTTTTATAACATATTTTCTGTATGTGTATGTATGAAAGAATCAAATTAATTTTGCACTTGTATTTTTTAATTTTATATACACTAGCACATCACTAATTCATTTGTATACATTTATTTTATATAATATAGCGCAAAAATAGCTTTAACATACATTTAACTTTTTGTTGAATTATGATTATTTAAGAATAACAAATGAATTACTAAGAGAAACAAAAGAAATAAAGTAAACAGATTGTACCCCCAATTAAGAGAATTAAAACATAAAATATAAAGAAATTATTTAAATTTAATAAAACAAACGTGTAAGGCTTGTCTGTTGGCCACATTTTTCCGCCAAACATACTCAACAATTAAATCCACGAAGTTTTCGGGACTGTTGGGGTTGTCCCTCGCAAAATATCTTTTAATGACACGCCACTGGGATTCTTTACGCTGCGTATGTGTTCCATCTACAGCCACAAATAGATTGTCCGGATCGCTATGATTTACTTTTCGGTGCTCATACCCGTGATTCGCCAAACCATCGTACGCCTTCCAGCAGTCCGTGCTTATTATACATAGTTCCTTGCGCAACATGCCTCTTAATCAGGGGTATGCACCTCCGCAGACCTAATATTTCCAGGGCATACCTCCAGCCGCAGGTCGTCACTCCCATCCTCAACCATTCCCAACACCCAGTGACCTTCCACACTCCTGCCTAAAATGAGAAAAACATATACATATGTAAGTAATTACCTAATATTGTATATTTTTAACTTTACCTTTATTAAATTTCCTCTTCCCGAATTTGCTTTCATCAATTTGAACGTTTTTGCCAGGGCCACCAATTTTACCTACCGCTTCCTGATGTGCCACTAGGTATAAAACTACCGCTTCGCGACAGTAGTTATACCAGTCACATATGGTAGCGCTAGATAATATAGGTTCCCTGACAATGCTGTTTTTCCTGACTAACTCGTGCGACCAGTGCGATGCGTAGCAAAACATTAGATAAAAAACTTGTGGCAAAGGTATTCTTACATTCTCCAACCAGGTGCCCATGAATCGAGATATCGCCGAACGCGTTCGGCAAGATCCTTTGCGGCACCTAAACGTACCGACGGTGCTACTATTTCCCATGACGGAGAGCACCATCGGCAGTCTATGCACCCTGTAAGTCCTTCCTTTAGCAATTAGATTCTCCTCTTCGCAAAAAGCTATGCAGCTCTCCCTCGATTGGAAAGTGTGGAATATTTTGGCAATATTCCACATTCCTTTCACCTCCGACACGCTCAATTTGTTCGTTCTACGAACACGAATTATCGCTTGTTCTTGCAGATCTACATAATTATTATTGTAACGAAGTATTAGAAACATAATTTAAATATTATATTTAAAATTTAATTTAAACATACCTGATGAATTATTTTCCATTTTCTTCAAAAACATTTCAGTAATGTTAATAAAAATTATATTGTATACGTCCACACAGCTTATTTTCCAAATACGAAATAATTATAAAAATGATAAAAAGAAGCAACGGCACTTTGCTTTAAAAGTAGCAGTACTTATATCCGTTAGATCGCATTGAAGTTAGAGTGGTTGTTATACCCTCTATGACATTTCTACTTCTTCGCGTAGAACTCCTTTTTGCGGTGGCGGCCTTCGGCCGCGCTTCAAAAAAAATAACTCTGGTCGGTCCAACGCCGGGTGTATACATTTTTTTTTCTCCCCTAGAACTCATTTTTACAATGACGGCCTTCAGGCCGCTTAAATTTTTTATAAATTTTTTATTGTTTATCAACGATTATGTTTCCTTTATTTAGGGTATAATATTTCTTTATATTTTTTTTTTTGTCTTAGTTTGTAAAATATTTTAGTACGATAACACTTATCGTACTGACAGTTTGTAATTCATTTGTTATTCTTAATTACTCATAATTCAACAATAATTTAAATGTATGTTAAAGCTATTTTTGCGCTATATTATATAAAATAAATGTATACAAATGAATTAGTGATGTGTTAGTGTATATAAAATTGAAAAATATAAGTGCAAAATTAATTTGATATGTATGTATGTATGTATATAGAAAATATGTTATTAAAATATTGCAGATTTTAAATTTTAAACGCGAATATCTCGAAAACTATAATCTTCCTGCGGCTATAACCATATATGTACATATATTCGTGATCAGGAGAAACGCCTCTATCCGACCATACCCATTTTTTCCCGAAATCCTGGGACGCTATACTAAAGCCGACCCAATTTTCTTTAAATACTTGATGATTGACGAAATAATGAAAAGATTTACTTATCAATTTTATTCCATCAATTTGTATTTGTCGTTTTTCATTTATGTACTTGATTGTAAGTATGAACACAGTACAATTTAGCCGCAAAGCTTACTTTTATGCATTACCGGTATCGAAGAATTCTACATAGAATTTTCTTCGAAGCATTGTTCAAAGAAAAATGTAAACGGTGAACCATTATACCGCTGGGATTATACACCCAATAAATAAACATAGAAAAAAATCATTTTGTATTCGTCATGAATGTATTTATTCATAAAAAAAATCGGACCAATTAGTTAATTTCAACACAAAACAAGAAAAAACGTTAATTTCTGCTGCACCGAAACTGATATACCCTTCACAGTTGCATTTCTTTTAGTTACTATGTGTTCAGTTTATATGGGAGCTATATGCTATATTAATCCGATCTGAACAAGTTTTTCGGAGATTATATTACTATTACCTTAAGCAGTAACCCATTAAATTTTGTGAAGATACCATATCAAATGCAAAAGTTTTCCATACAAGAATTTTTTTCCGATCGTTCAGTTTTTATGGCAGTTATATGCTATAGTGGTCCAATATCGGCAGAAAAAATGACGTTTGCAAAATTTCAAAACGATATCTTAAAATTGAGGGACTAGTTCGTATATACCGACAGACGGACAGGACGGACAGAATCCAATGTGGACATGGGTATCTGCCTAAGGAAACAAATCACGGTGTTTTCTATTACTAGAAACACACAAAAGATTAAAACAATGCGTTGATCAGCGCCCCAAAGTGTAAGTGTATTGCACCCACTACACTCTGGAAAAACAAAGGTATGATGCCTGCCACATACCTTTGCTTCAGGAGGTGAAAGGGTGGGTTTCCGCAGCCCAGTCGGTGCGAGGGCCCATCTTCAAAACCTCTGGCTCCTGGGTTAGCCGCCCCGGCCTGCTGATGCGACTCCACCAAGCTTGCGCTGGCTACACCAGTCAGGCCCCAAGAATTCCAAAGGAATTCCTAGAACTGACTGTGATGTATTGTAAATGTTGTCAATGCAAAATCCTTTAGTGTTTGTTATATAATCCCATAAACCCATTCCAAAGAATATGATAGTATTTCAATATAGCACTTTTCTGACATCTCTGACCATGCCGACATTCAATAAACCAGACATGTGGTCGGACATAGATACATTGGCTTTAGTCGCCTCTTACGACAGGCATGCCTTGCCGCGGGCCTATTCGGTTCCCCCTACCCAAGGGGTCCCTACCGCGGGGGAGGGACGGACGGACATGGCTAAATCGGTTGAGCTGAACACACTGATCATTTACATATATATGTATATATGTACTTTATAGGGTCTCCGCCGCTTCCTTCTGGGTGTTACAAACTTCGTGACAAACTTAATATACCCCGTTCAGGGTATAAAAACGCGAAAATCAGTGATATTCCGGGGGGTCACACTGAGACGATCCCTTAAGAACATTTGGTCTCTTTACAATCATGAAAATCAAAAATTAAATGCTTGTTTTTAGCAAATATCCAAATAATTAAAAAAATAAAATATGTAGTGAAGGGTAAGTGTATAAAAAGTGCCTAATATAAAAGAAAGAGTTACTATAAATCGAGAAATTGCAAAATAAAATTTGCGAAATTTTCAACTTTAAATGCAAATATCTCGAAAACTATAAGATTTGCAGCGGCTGGAGCATATGCTCTATCCAACCATACCACTTTTAACATTACCCATTTTTACTGCTAATTATGCGTTTTGACTGCTTTAAAGAAAATCAATACTTGTTATCGGCATGCAGTTTTCAATTAGGTTTTATATACTAGTGACATTGCTACACTCACTCAAACAATAAATTAATCTCAATACGCTCTTATACGTCTTATACGTTAGAAGTGAAATATTCGAGATGACCTTCTGTAGCAGTTATTAAGCAAGGATTAGTCAGTCATTAAGCAAATATTGAAATGTGACGTATTAATTTACTAAGTATTGTAATATTTAAATTTGGTAATAAATTAAAATTAAATCCAATAAACTAATATTAAAATTTCACTTACTTATGTACATACATATATCTCCAAATAATGAAATTTGACAGCTCATCAGAACTGGTTGTTTTCAGTTGAGAAATTCGCATATGTTTTTTGAACGTCACGTACTGAATTGCGAAATCGTCTCAAATCACAAAAATGTTCTCTAATTTACAATTTTAAATTTGGAGGCTTGTGACTGTATAACAGTACAGAATCGCTCTGTGAATTAATTATTTTATTTCATTGCAGCATTCAGCTATCAACAGTGGCGTAGCTAGGGGGGCCGCGGGGCGAAGGGGGCCGTCGCCCCGGGCGCAACGTCTTGGGGCGGCAAAACGATCTTCGCTGTTTTTTTATATTCAGAAAAATAATTCAACAAATTTTTGAATCTGTTTTATCTGTCTCGAAAAATCTCGACTGAACTGTGTTCAAAATCTCATTACAATTATTTCAGTAGTCTTGAAATTATGAGGGGCAAGGACTTCCAAACCCTGAGCTGAGGGAAAAACGTTTTAAACCTTTTTAAATATTATACAAAATGTTCGGACTATATCATTATGTAAACTATCGACAGTGAGCCAAAAATAAAACTGCAGCTCTAGCGAGAAGGTATGTGTCGGAATCAAAATTTAATGTTTTATCTTTAGTTTCATAATGATGTTAAATTTCAGATGCCCGATCGTGCTCAGGTCAAAGTGCAGGATCAGTTGCAGTGCTGTGGAATTTTCGAGACTGCAACAGGTCGTGCGGATTTTATTTATTTAGTTAAGTCTATGAACATTAATTCTTACAGACCCTGATTAGTCTTAATTTAATTTGAGTTCTAAATAATTAAAATAATTAAGATATGTAACTTAATGTGACAACCGAAACTGACGAATTTCTTGACACCCTCATGAAAGATCTGAGAAACTTTTACTTCATGACTTCGTGGCCTCAAAACAAAGTAAATATTTCGCTGAATTGAAAGAAAGGTGAAATATGTACTTCCAGTACAAGATTTTGCAGAAAGTTATGTATTTGACAAATTTCTGCCTGGTTGGGATTTCAGACTGTTTGAAACATGATTCTGGTTCTGTATACATGTTCCAGGAGAAAGTGATTGAATATTTGAAAAAAAAATCGCAATCATTGAAAAAATCTTGTACTTCTATGACGAGGCATCACAACATTTCAATAATAAAAAGGCGTTCGCGAATTTACGCCATCATTACACAGACTTTCGAATTCAAGCGGAATGGCACTTCTTTGCGACTGCCAATGGAAAAGGGCCGTGCGATGGCATATCTGGGAGTGTAAAGCGCCTTGCAACAAGAGCAAGTCTACAAAGAGAAAATCAGCAGCCAATTTTGACAGCACAAGACTTGTATGAGTAGGCAAAACCTCAATAAAAAAAATTGATTTTTTTCTGAGTAGAGATATTTATGAAAAAAAAAAACAGTTTCTTGAAGATCGATTTTCAAACGCTTTGACTATAAAAGGCACACAACGTTTCCACGCCGTCAGTCCTTCAGCTGATCAAGAAAATTTTCTTAATGTGAAAACTTTTTCAAGGTCATTGCATATTCAAGAATTGAAACTTTTCAAATAATGTGTATGAAAAGTTAATATTCCATTCCGAAACATTGTTCATCGCCTAGAATGTTCTGTAAGTTCTGAAAATATGATAAAAAAATTTTCGTTACTCACACATATGGGGCCATCCACAAATTACGTCACACGAATTTAAGGACTTTTCAACCCCTCCCCCCGCCCTTGTCAAAAGTTGTCACATTTTGAACTCCCCCCTCCCCTGTCGTGACGTCACACATTTTCTAATTTTATGGATTTATCAGAAAAAAAAAAACAGATTATTCTATTTATTCTTATATTTATTGAATAATCTTTAATAAAATCAACATTTAGTTAAATATTTAAGTACAGAGGCAACAAATGACTAATCAAGAAATAATAGATACTTAATTATGCTAATTAAAAATACAAAACTTAATCATCTTGTGTCCACTCCTTTATATCATTTATTACTGGTAAATCAGGCACTTCATTTGCGTTCTGGATTTGGATGTCAGGAACATCTTTAGTATCAACATCGTCTTCTTCCATCCCTAAAGCATCGTCATCATTCATTAAACAAAGAATCTCTCGGGCGCGTCTAGCCGCAATTCTTTGAGGACGAAATTTCTCTTGTTTTTTATGTGATTGTTTGTGTTTATTGATGGCTTTATATGAAGAAAAATATAGGCCACATATACTACACGATCTTTTAAAAATGTAAGTATGACTCGACACTAGGGTAATAACTATCATATGGAACTTGTTTCAGATGGGATGATGCTTGGAGATTTAATAATATCTGTAGTAATAATGGAGCAAACTTAGCGTCGTTGTCGTCACTCTCTGTGACTCCATAACCTTCTGATGTCTGTTTAATTAACACAGGTGGTGGTAAAAATCCTTCTTTTAATAATTTCCAAAGACTAGAACGTGCAATAGTTTCACATTTAACTATTTGTAAAAAATATTGTGACTCACGTACATGATTAGCATACCAAGTAGTATTATTTTACAACATCATAGCCTGTTCAATATCTAGTCCAGTAACAGTTGGTGCAACATATTCAGCAACGACTGGAAAATTAGCAATGACTAAATTGCTCCAAATGTCAGCCAACACATTGCCCGCACTTTCGCAATTTCGTTTTTCCAGATCTAAGTCAGTAGTTCGATTACTTGAATCAAGATGTGATCCAAAATCATCATGATTTAATAGTACATCAGTAAGTTCGCGACTGAAAGGTGCTATGCGTCGTTCAATAACAAATTTGAAAATGTGATGTCACAAAGCTTTGGACCCCCCTGCCCCTTGTCACACAATGTCCCTTCTGAATCATACACTCCCCCCCTCCTTCAAGGTGTGACGTAATTTATGGATGACCCCTATGTATGCTTTTTTCCTTCTTGACAAGTATAGCTTTAGGAGTTAATAGCCTGCGCCGTATAGCGACAACTTTGCATTTTTTTTTTGCTGTTCATGGGATCAGAGTCCCATACTTTTGAATACTGATTCTTATGTAAAATTGAACGAGGAATCGAATGGAAAAGTCAATTTGAAAAAAAGTTGGTGAAAAAGCACAAAAAACGGATTTATTGGATTTTGAAATTTTTTTTGATTCTGAAAATATTTTTATTTTAAAATTTTTTTGTTTGATCGGTGGAGCAACTTTGACCACTAAAAAGTTAACAGATATTCTTCTTCTGGTCTATATTATGATATTCTAAAGTTTGAGTAATCACGAAGGATTTTTCGCATACGTAGCACGTCAATTTTGCCCCCAATATTTCGTCATTAAATCAAAACTTACATATGTATATCCATTTTTTTAAATTCATTTTTTCGAGATAACTGAATTCAATTGTTTAAATATGTCGTTTAAAAATTTTCAGCTGCTTCATTATCTGTCAAATTTCACTTTTTTAGGTTGGCAACATCAATCACACTTCGATTGAACCTTAGTTGAAGTTCGCAATACCAGAAAAGAATTTGGTTGTCTGAAGTTGAATTGTCTTAACTCCAATTAGTCCAAGTCTAGTTGAAAAACGCAATTGAGCATCCATTTAACGAGCAAAATCCGAAAAATTGCTGACTGCCGCATTGCTCATTAGGAGTAAACAAAAAAGAGGCAAAACTTTGGGATATATAAAAAATAAATTTTTTGGCTTTAATAATTTAACAAATGGATTCCCATTTCTGTTGGCAACCTTTCCAAATAAATATTTATACTAATATTAACACCCCTATTCTGTGCACTTGACAAATTCAACATATTTCTAATTTGTCAAAGTTTTAAATTTATCAAGCATTTGGTACTCTGTGTCTGAAATAAAAAGCTCTTCTCTTTATAAGTTGTTAAGATGTCAAATGCTTTTGACATCGTTATGAATAAAATATCTGATTGTGCATCTTGTTGTGAAAATGGAAGATATTTTACTTTTGTTATTATTGTTAAACGAAGATGAAAATTGTGAGAATAGGAATCGCGAAAATGTCACTACCTTTAACTGTAAGGGTTCTAGTAATTGAATTAGTTAGGCCTAGAATGGCCTGCATCATTTCACGATGCTCCCGTCGCCTCTCCTCTTCAGCAGCATTCCTTTTTGGTATGTACAGTAGCGTGCATAACTGAGTAAATGGTTATCAATACTGCATGTATGGTAACGTAAAAATTTTAGTACTTCATCAATTTTAACAAAACTTTTGGAATTTGTTCACTTATTTTTCCTCTTACAAAAGCCTCCTATCGCGTTTATGAAAAAAAAAATTGGAACGACCAGTTTTCTAACGAAATCTTTGCAATGCCGCATTTACTCAGAATTGCACGTTTTGCACACTGGAAAAAATAAAACGATCGCGTGATCAACATAACGGGGATTTACCACTATTTTTCGTTTACTTATTCAGTTGCATTTTCTGTGCACGTGTTTCACTTTTTTAAAGTTTTTTGACGAGATAACATCTACTTAAAAAAAAAATGAAGAAAATATCTGTTGAATTAGAAAACAGCATCGTGACATTGACAAGAGATGATCTCTCGTCTAGGCAAATTGCAGATAAACTAGGTGTTAGCTAGCGTACTGTAACCAGCGTGCAAAAAAGGCGAAATGTTGTCCGGAAAACAAACAAAGGTGGCCGACCAAAATTGCTCACGGACGCAGATGCACGCCTAATGATCCGGGAAATGCAAAGGGACAACACAGCTACACCAGAAAGGGCCGCAAAAGCTATAAATAAGGATGTAAGCGAATGGACAGCACGCAGAGCACTGAATCGGATTGGTTTTGAGTCAGCAGTAAGAAAAAAAAAAGCCGGCAATATCTGAGAAAAATAGAAAAGCACGACTCAGTTTCTGCAAAAGCCATAAAAATTGGAACGTTGATGACTGGAAACGTGTAATTTGGTCTGACGAGGTGAAAATAAATCGTTTTCAATCGGATGGAAAAAGTTATTACTGGCGGCGACCCAATGAAAGGATTCAAAGGCACACGTGAAGCAAACTATTAAGCATGGCGGAGGCAGCTTGATGATGTGGGGCTGCTTCACATGGTGGCATATTGGACCAATCCATAAAATCGATGGAATAATGAAAAAAGAGGGATTACCTTAATATATTAAAGACCTACTTGCCCGATTTTGTAGACAAAAGCGAGTACCCGGAAGAAGAAGTAGTGTTTCAGCAGGACGGTGATTCCAAACACACCGCTAAAATTGTGAAGGAATGGTTGGCGCTTCAAAAATTTTCGGTGATGGAGTGGCCTGCACAAAGTCCTGATCTCAATCCCATTGAGAATTTATGGGCAATAATGAAAATGCGATTGGGAAAGCACGAAAGAGCACCGAAAAACCTGGATGAGCTGTACAGTCGCATACAAACGGAATGGAACAAAATACCGAATGAATTTATTCAAAAATTAGTTGAGAGTATGCCAAAACGCATAAAAAGCGTAATTAAAAATAAAGGACTGTGGACAAAATATTAAAAATTAATAAGTTATTATGGTTATTGCAAAACGAGCAAAACCGAGTAAATATTAGTATACTTTGAATTACTTCATTATTTAAGAAAGTTGATCTCTTATCTTTAGTGTTATATTTTCTGTTTTTTAATACAATAAATATAAAGAAATTCTGAAAGTTTTGTTTAATTTGATGTATTATTAACATTTTTATATAATTATATGTGCAACATTTTTAATCATTTACTCAGTTATGCACGCTACTGTATATCCGCTATTAAAGTGCTGATGAGCTTATTTCGTGCACTTCGCGATTGCACCGAAGTTGATGCATCCTTAAAAGAAAAAACGTAATAAGAAATTGCAAAAAAAAATTTAAATATTTTGAAATTATATCATAATAAGTTTATCTGCCAGCGGTTGCCGCAACTCCTTCATCTGTTGAGACGTTTTTGGGCAATTTTTCTCCGTACCTATTTTTGGGTGTCCTTGACAAAACAACACATATGCCTCCAGCTGCTCGTGCGTAGCTCTATCGTGTTTGGGTTTACTATAAAATAAAAGTTAAATTATAAATTTTGTTAATAATTAAAAATTGAAAACTTACGTTGCAGAACAGTCCATTTTAACGAATAATTTGAATAGAAATCAGCTGTTTTCTATTTACATTATTTTGCTCAACACATGTGTGGGGAAAAGCTTTACGAATTGAAGCTTTTACTTTTATCAAGATTGCCACGGAATACCAAATAGGTATATGTATATCTCGCTTGATAAATATTTGAGTTAATTTTCAATATTTTATTAATTTGTCAAGTGCACAGAATAGGGGTGTAAGTCTTGAAATATAGTTAAAAGACACCATGTGTAAAAATTTTTGGATCAATGAATTGCTAAGTTTTCT
The DNA here is from genome assembly GCF_016617805.1 of Bactrocera tryoni. Lineage (NCBI taxonomy): Eukaryota > Metazoa > Arthropoda > Insecta > Diptera > Tephritidae > Bactrocera > Bactrocera tryoni. Next base: position 51,314,669 of record NC_052503.1, read on the forward strand.
CGGAAAAAATTCTGGAAAATTCGGCCTTCTAACTCTATAAAAGACCTTAATATAAATAACAAATAAAGACACAAAAATATCAAATTATAATCAAATATTTCGATTAAAAATGATTTCTCCAGTTTCATCGAAAATGGAAGCACAAACATCATTCAAATATTCATGAAAATATTTTTATTTCTTGCCATCATAAATATATTTTTTGCCAAAATTTCGGAATTTAATGCAAAATTTAGTATAATTAATACAAAAATCTATGTAAATGTCAAAAAGCACCAACTTTTTTTGTGACGAGCGATTTGATCTGTCATTGCGCATTCCCGAACATTATGGGGTAATGTAATCACTCCGAAAATCGATTTTTTTTATATTTTGACAGTAAAACCTATTGAAGTCTGCAGCTGCTACGTTTCTAAACGCATTATTCTCGAATCATCATTTTCAGAAACTGTTATGGTCCTAAATTTTTTTTTTATCGACTTGACTTTTTTTGAAGTTCGACATTTTTTTTAAATGAAATTGGTTATATTTGGTAGGGACGACAGCCGCAGAACTACTGAATAACAATCCATTCGATTTTTTTATTTCAGACAACATGAACAGCCGCTATCACCATGACCAGTGAACTACTTTTTTTTCTTTGGGACTATTTTGATTTAAAAAAAATATATTAAAAATGTAAAACACGAAAAAAATTTTTTTTTTTACATTACTAAATACAAGTAAAAGTATATTAAACAATTAAAATGATTGAATTTTGTTGTCAATCACATGAGAGTATCCCCTTATACATACTTCGTATGCATTGCAATTGACGTTTTCGAAGTCGTTATATGTTTGAGGGGCACTGTGGTAAGGCGACCAAACGTTTCAACATCAGAATTAAAAAAGTGCTCCTAAAGGTATACAACTAAAAGTATTATCTGTCGATGCAGTCGTATGAATGGCAAATGGGTAAACGCAAACTCATATCCTTATATAATGCCAGTAGCTGTGAAATTTGAAAGAAAAGAAAAAAATAACGGCATCATCAACGGCACAGTTTTTTCTCAGTTGCTAAGAGCGTGTAATTTTACATGTCAGATATTTTTGCATGGTGAAACAGAAGCTCTTTAGCACGGCGTACTGAAAAATTGGTGAAAGAAATTTTTATTTAAATCTATAGGTAATTTACCAAACTTCATTTACGAAAGGTTAGTTTGAAAGAATTTGATACTTTAAATAAAAATATTAGTAAAAAATGTGATAGTAAAGAGAACGGGTAATATGGTGAACCAGCGTGAGGCCAATATGGTATAGTGTACCATATTACCGGCTTATTTTCATTTTATTGTTGAAGTGTATTCCAAATATGCCGAAAAAAGATGAACGCAGACAGTGGGATAAAGAGATCATGGGAATGACCATAGCAGCTGTGAAAAACGGAGAAATGGGCATACTATTGGCCTCTAAAACCTTTGAAGTTCCACACACAATATTACAGCGAATGGCTAGAAACGAGAAGCCGACAGAGGAACTACTTTCCACAAAATTAGGCAGGAAACCTGAAAGGGAGCTTATCAGTTATTCTTTGGAGATGGAATCTCGCTTTTGGGGGCTAAGTAGATTGGACTTACGATCTCTTGCATTTCAGGTGGCACTTAAAAACAATATTCCTAATAATTTTGATGTGTTGGCTAAATATGCAGACAGAGACTGGTTGGATGGGTTTTGCAAACGCCATAGTAAGCTTACGTACACCAACTGGCACTTCTTTCAACAAGACAAGAGGATTAACTCGCCAAAACGTCGCTTCCTTTTTTAATTTACTTGAAAATAAGTATACGAAATATAATTTCCCAGCAACCCATATTTGGAATGTAGATGAGACGGGGCTGTCAGTGGTTCAATCTCGACAGACTAAAATAATTGCACAAAAAGCAAACCGAAAACTAGGCGCCATGACTTCCGCAGAACGTGCATCCCTTATAACTGTTATAACGTGCATGAGTGCTGGCGGGTCTTTCGTGCCTCCATATTTCATATTTCCTAGATAGAATAATAACCCACTTCTTATGAAGTATGCTCCACCTGGAGCGAAATCTTCGTGCCATCTATCTGGATGGGTACAAATTTGGAGCACACAAAACCGACGAAAGAGGAGCCAATTTCCTTAGTTTTAGACGGGCATTTTAGCCACACTCGCGATATAGAATTGCTTGACCTAGCTCGTGAAAACCGTGTTGCTATTTTATCATTGCCACCACATTCGACTCGTAAAATGCAGCCATTAGACAAAACGTTCATGAGTCCGCCGGTTCATGAGAACCGGTGAAATAGCTATCAGTCGCCTTAAAAGTACTGGAATTTTTCCTATGGATAGAAAAATCTTCACAGAAGCCGATTTTATATGATAACCCATAGCCAGTACAAGCACTGGATTATCAAAAAAAAAAAGTCCAACGCATGTATCCAACAGCTTGCAATCACAAACTATTCGAAATGCAGGTAAACGTTTATTGTATTTCTCAAAATTTTTCTGAAGTTTTCAAATGAACCACAGGTGAATTTTCATCGAACGCAGCTGCAACTCATATAACGCCGTGGATGATTTCTTCGCCCCAAAAGATAAGGAGAACCATAGCCAGCAGTAGAGGAAGAAAATCAAAGGCAACAGTTTTGACAACCTCTCCGTACAAATTATAGTTGCAAAATAGTTTGGCAAAAAAGCTGCTCGAAATTCCGCCAAGAAGAAAAAACGCTGTATTCTAAGAAAGCACATTGTTCAACAAAACAGCGCCACGATTCAAGCAGCGAATCAGATCGTAGTGTGCCTTTCGAAGAATCGGATGGCGAGACAGAATTCCCTGATGTACCACCATTTAAAGATCCATTTTGTACTTTTAGCAAAAAACGTTGGGAACAAGATGTAGAGGTACAAAAATGGACTTCTTGTTTACAATGTGAAGCGATTTAGACTCAGGACGTATGCATTCCAAAGATAAGTGCTATATTTTTTGCGGTTCCTTCATATAAAGCTTTTCTGGAGTGTTTTATTTGCAAAAACTAATTTTATTTGATTTCGAATAAAACTAAGCCAAGGAGGCCTTTTTCTTTCATTTAATTTTATTTGATTTGGTTTTATAATATACATATGTATGTATGTATATAATAGATGCGTAATAAAACATCGAATATATTTAATTGTCAAACTTTTTAAATGTTCATTTTTAATAATGTATTGTGCGGGTAATACCCGAGACAGACATGTAGTAACAATACCATAGTAAAGGTATCATGGTATTCTGTTTACTACGTTGGTGACACACATGGCAATGTAGTAAACTGAAATACTACCTTTGTTTCATAAGCATTAAATATTTCAAAAAAAAATGTAAACAATAAATATATACGAGCAATGGAGAAAATAAGTTTTATTCTTGCAAATAATGCAAAAATTATGTATTGTCTACATAAAAAACAAAAGTGGGTAAAGTGTGCATTAAGAGCTCACCATAAAATAAGGCGGTACATGACCCTGGCATTCCTAAAAAAAATACATGGGAAATATAGACGGTTCTGGACATGTGTAAGTCATACAAGATGCTCGCAAACTTTTAAATATAACTCCAAATGTTTCACAGGTAGAAAAAGGTAGCTTCTGGGAGAATGATGTTCCTACTTTTAAGAACGATAAGTTCAAAAACACTTTCCGAATCCGAATTGAAGAATTTACAGAGAGCGGACAGCCGTTGGAGGAATGCTATTTCGTTGGAAAAGCGAATTGGTATCGGGCTTTATTCATTAGCTTCATCAGCAGAGTATAGAACAGTGGCAAGCTTATTTGGAATTGGTAGAGCAACAGTAGGAGGAATAGTTCTTGAGGTGTGTAGAGAAATGTATACCGTATTCCAAGAAACAATGTTGGACGCGTATCCACCAACACAAGCTAAAATCGAAGAAATTGTTAATGGTTTTGAATTATTGGAGTTCCCTCAATGCTATGTATGGAGCGATTGATGGATGTCACATTGAAGTGAAACCTCCAAAATGTGAAGCTTCAGATTATTTCAATTTTTAAGGACTATCGTTATAGGCTCACCTATGTACATATATAAACATAGGAGTACCGGGAAGATGTAACGATTCTTCCATTTTTGAATGCTCGGCATTAAAGGCTTATCACATGAATAATGAGCTATTTGCAAAACAATTCAAATTCATTGGGGGTCTAAAGGTACCGATTTTACTTATTGCGGATTCAGCGTTTAAACTTTCGCCATACGTAATGAAACCGTTTCCGTTTGCAGTTGACCAAATAGAAGGTGAAAAAATTTTCAACAAAAAATTATCTCCTTGCCGCCGTGTTGTTGAAAACGCATTTGGTCATCTGAAAGCGCGATTTCGCCAAATTGGGCAATGTTTGGAAGTTAACATAAAAAATCTGAACACAATTATAAAAGCATGCTGTACTCGTATTATGCATAATATTTGCAAAAACAGAAACGATAACATCAATCAGTGTTGGATTCAGCAGTCGGACATCCAAAGTACAAGGCAGCAGCCCCAAAGAAGCATTTCCGTAAGTGATACAACATTAGCAACAGTGGAACTGCTGTAAGAAACGCTTTAATGACTAATTTTATTACCCATTATTTGTTTTCAAGTACCAAACAAATGTACAAAATAAAAGAAATATGTTTATTTATTTATTAACGCAGAAAGCAATGCGTTGCTTTCTTCTAGTAATTTTGCTACTTTTTCCTCATTTTCTAATGATTTTTCTAAATATTTCTGCATCCTATCCTGTTCATCTTTTATCAATTGGAAAAAGCGATCATCTTGGCGTTTTCGTTTGCGTTCATTTCTCGAATTAGTTAATGGATTGTTCACTCAACGGTACCTCCATTGCATCAAATTCACAATCAATTAAATATTCTTCACAATTCGGTTCTAAAAAACAAATGATAATAATAAATATGTATTTTTAAATAATTAATTACATACCGTAAGTTAAACTTTCGTCCATTACTTCAAATAAATTATTTGATTTCAAACTGTCCAACACTGCACGTCGTTGCAGAACTCTCACTTTGACGGAGATCCACCACTAGGACCAATTTTACGTTTTTCCAGTGGCGTAGCTACAACTTCGGGCGCCCGGGGCCAAGGATGTTCTGCCGCCCCCCTTTATTTACCTACAAGTTTCATGAGGTGGTTCGAACAAAAGTGAATTTTTACAAAATACCTTCTATTAACTATATAAAATTTAGGAACGCCAAGCAAATTCTGAAGTTCCAAAATTCTCACAATACGGTTTTTGAGGAAATTGATAGTAAATTTAAAAGACATCTTATTAAAAGCGATAGAAAAAACTCATTTTTGCCCTATATCTTGTACACTTTTGACACAATTTGCAGGAATTTTTGCCCGAATTGGAGTTTTTAAATACCATTTTGTCGCCCCCAAGAAGTTGCGCCCGGGGCGACGGCCCCCTTCGCCCCTCCCTAGCTACGCCACTACGTTTTTCTTACCTGAAAAATTTAAGATTTGGAAGAATTAAATAAGAGTATTTCCATAAGTGGACTGGTTCTTACATACCTACATATGTATGTATGTATATCTTTTAGTTAAATAATTTAACCGCGTACGCATCTCTGCAGCATTCAACCGTACCTTGTGCTCTTTTTCCAGTTGTGCGCACATGTTTTGTAGCACATGATTATTTTTGTGGGTTCCTCGTAGTTTTTCAATGTTTTGGCCCCAAAAACTTCACCTCAGAAGTCCCTAAATAAATGCGCGGCTTTTTCGTATAATTTTCCAGTTTTTGTTTCTTATTATTATTATTTTTGAAGTAATTTTGACGGAATATTTCGAAGAGCTTTTGTGTAAAAGCTTTTAGCAAAGTTTTTTACCTTTTTTAGCTCTGTTTATACAAATACCACAATGAAACATCGTAGTATTGTTACCAGCAAAATACTATATTACTCCTATGGCGTTTTGCTGGTATTTGGTGACACACATGTGGTATTTGTACCATATATGGTATTGTTACTACATGTCTGTCTCAGGTATAATATGGTATAGAGTATATAGAGTATACCATATTAACCTAACCATGTATACCATATTACCCGCGCATTTTTCATAATGCCAGTTTCTGACTTCTTTCACATTTTTAATCACAAATTTAACACCATACAATATTATGCATTTTAGGTCAAGGGCTATATTTGCGAATATTAAAATACTAGATACAATTCAGTTTTGAAGGTTTCTTACGAATCTTTTCATGGTTATAGCCAAAATACAAATGGGTATACCATATTACCCACACTTACTCTAATATTAGACGCCATTTCGATTGGAGCTTTTCAGAAATTTACATCGAAACTAATGTCGAATGTTCCTATTTCAACTGAGTTTTTAGCAACAACCACTAATATTTTCATTAAGAAAAGCATGGGGTCCTAGTTTTCGTATATCTTGTAACCCACGCTTGTTATCATAATAATACGAGTACTATTCGTTCAATATTACTGCCGATATCGTATATGTATGTAGCTGTGTATGTACAAACTGACCAAACAGAATAAAGTTGCTGTATGGAAAAGTTTTTAATTTGACAAAGTATTTTCACGAAATTTGGGAAATTTGGCATGGATTGCAGTTTTATAAAAAACACAAGCGTACGAGAGCCTCCAAAGACGATCAAGAGATGCTCGTTCTCCTCGATCTCTTCACCTGAAGAAAATATTAAAAAACTGAAAGACATGGATGGCAAGAGAGCTCGACATCGGTCGCGAATCGGTTCAAATGATTTTGATGGTTATTTTGGGTATGAAACGCGTTCTAGCTCGACTCGGCCCGATAAAGCTGATTTTTTTTTCAAAAATAGTATCGCAAATAGATCTTTTGGACATGCTTGATCGTGCGAATTCCAAACCCACATTCATGGAGAGCATTATCTGCCGATGAGACATAGGTTTATGAGTTCAACATGCAAGCTAGCCAACAATCATCTGAATGGAGGCAAAAAGGTGCCGATTCAAAATCGTGATTTGATGCATCATGAATTTGTGACCAAATTTAAAGCCAAAAACTCAATGAATACCAACGTCAACCACCATATTCACCACATTTTTCTCCGTGTGATTTTTTCTTGTTTCCCAAACTGAAATTGCCGTACCGTGGACGCCGGTTTCAGTCGATCGAATAAATGTTTCTTTGTTTTTGTTTTCATTTACATGCAATTATTTAATAAATGTATATACTTTGGGTGAATTAGGTTCAACAATTTGACGTAATTGTTATTAATTTGAATATTTTTAACAAATGCACTATATAAATATAATAAAAACAAGTAAGGAAGGGCTAAATTCGGGTGTCACCGAACATTTTATACTCTCGCATGGTAAAGTGATAATCGAGATTTCATTATCCGTCATTTACATATTTTTCAAATACCGTATTTTTGTAAAGTTTTATTCCGCTATCATCACTGGTTCCTAATGTTTATACTCGTATTATACAGAGAAGGCATCAGATGGAATTCAAAATAGCTTTATATTGGAAGAAGGCGTGGTTGTGAACCGATTTCACCCATATTTCGTACATGTCATCAGGGTGTTAGAAAATATTATATACCGAATTTCATTGAAATCGGTCTAGTAGCTCCTGAGATATGGTTCTTGGTCCATAAGTGGGCGGCGCCACGCCCATTTTCAATTTTTAAAAAAATTCTGGGTGCAGCTTCCTTCTGCCACTTCTTCCGTAAAATTTAGTGTTTCTGACGTTTTTTGTTAGTCGGTTAACGCACTTTTAGTGATTTTCAACATAACCTTTGTATGGGAGGTGGGCGTGGTTATTATCCGTTTTCTTCCATTTTTGAACTGTATATGGAAATGCCTGAAAAAAACGGCTCTGTAGAGTTTGGTTGACATAGCTATAGTAGTTTCCGAGATATGTACAAAAAACTTAGTAGGGGGCGGGGCCACGCCCACTTTTCCAAAACAATTGCGTCCAAATATGCCCCTCCCTAATGCGATCCTTTGTTCCAAATTTCACTTTAATATCTTTATTTACGGCTTAGTTATGACACTTTATACGTTTTCGGTTTCCGCCATTTTGTGGGCGTGGCAGTTGGCCGATTTTGCCCATCTTCGAACTTAACCTTCTTATGGAGCCAAGGAATACGTGTACCAAGTTTCATCATGATATCTCAATTTTTACTCAAGTTACAGCTTGCACGGACGGACGGACAGACAGACATCCGGATTTCGACTCTACTCGTCGCCTTGATCACTTTGGTATATATAACCCTATATCTGACTCTTTTAGTTTTAGGACTTACAAACAACCGTTATGTGAACAAAACTATAATACTCTCGTTAGCAACATTGTTGCGAGAGTATAAAAATACAAAAATTAATATAAGCACCATCTTCAGTTTTCTATAGAACCTTAAGTAGAAATAACCAATAAGTGCATACATACATCTGTATGTGTGCAAAAATAAAAAAAACAATATCAATAAAATTTACATACACTTTCATATATACACAAGTTAAAATTTTCCTATTACATCTCCGATTAGTAAACTACTTGAGACAATTCCAAGAGTTGAATATGGGACCAAACTTAGAATTCAATTCACATGTATTTTCCCTTGATATACTCGGACCGTATTCTGTTTTATTTTCGGCGCAAAAGTTCCATATTGTTAATGTTTCATCATTGCCGGATGTCGCCAATCGGGTACCATCTGGGCTCCACACCACGAAACGAACTCCACTTTCCGGAATGCATAGCAAATCTACAACACGATTCAAGGAAGACATGACGAGTATTTTGAAATCCCAGCAACCATCGTCACCTTTAAGAAACAAATTCAAAACTGTTTTCAGACTGTGCTTATATAAAATGTTCCTGCCGAAAATTCATTCGAATGATAAATCACATTACATTTAGAAATATACAAAACGTTAATATAAAACATAATAAGTTGTACTTTTGACTTTCTTGGCATTTTTTTTATACTTTCCTACTTTCTACACCTTCAGCGTTGGTCGACTTGCCGTGGCCAAGTGGCTTTAGTAATAGTAATAGGTGCAACCCAAATGGGAACACACATTTCTACTGCGAACTAAGAGGAATACCTTAAAATTCCCATAATTAAGATATGGACGAAAGAGGACACTCGTGACAGCTCCACCCAAAGCCAAGATGTCGAGGTGCCCGTGATGGCTGAATTACGGTAACCGCATAGTTGAACGTGAACGGACCCCTCTGATGCCCGGATGAGTTCGGAGGTATTCTAATGCCTTCACAACGCGTACTGGCTCTGCAGACAAGTGGCCAACCCCTTCCGGCTGACTAGTGGGAACAGAATGAACGCAAATAAAGAAAATAAAAGAATAACAACCTCTAACACCTTGACAACTAAGGCCTTGACAGGGACAACGACTTCGACAACAGAGTACAGGACGCCAGAACGGACTTAGACGAAGACACCAGTTGACCAATAAAAGTGCCTGGGTGCAGCTTCCTTCTGCCATTTCTTCCGTAAAATTTAGTGTTTCTGACGTTTTTTGTTAGTCGGTTAACGCACTTTAAGTGATTTTCAACATAACCTTTGTATGGGAGGTGAGCGTGGTTATTATCCGATTTCTTCCATTTTTGAACTGTACATGAAAATGCCTGAAGGAAACGACTCTGTAGAATTTGGTTGACATGGCTATAGTAGTTTTCGAGATATGTACAGAAAACTTAGTAGGGGGCGGGGCCACGCCCACTTTTCCAAAAAAATTACGTCCAAATATGCCCCTCCCTAATGCGATCCTTTGTGCCAAATTTCACTTTAATATCTTTATTTATGGCTTAGTTATGACACTTTATAGGTTTTCGGTTTTCGCTATTGGGGCGTGGCAGTGGACCGATTTTGCCCATCTTCAAACCTAACCTTCTTATGGAGCCAAGAAATACGTGTACCAAGTTTCATCATGATATTTCAATTTTTACTCAAGTTACAGCTTTTACGGACGGACGGACAGACAGACATCCGGATTTCAACTCTACTCGTCACCCTGATCACTTTGGTATATACATCGCTATATCTGACTCTTTTAGTTTTAGGACTTATGTGAACAAAACTATAATACTCTCCTTAGCAACTTTGTTGCGAGAGTATAAAAATTACGATTGTCATGTATTTTCAGTGGACAGGGAATTTTTTTAGGGTATTTCCAAGGAAAGTTCATGACGGGATTGAAAAAAAATGAATAGTTCAAAAAAAAAACACCCTAATACATACATACATATATTAGGTGTATATTATTTCCGAATTTCTACACAAGATCTTACGGGCTGACCGATATTTTCGGAAAAAAGAGGTCCATTATTCGGTATCTGAGGGCTTCAAAAGGTATTAGCGCAAAGCTTTGTTTTGACAAGGTCATTAAACCGGGTAAAATTTGAAAATGCTGTTGTACTAATGGAAGTAAGCGTGGTTACAGTCCGAATCTTTTAAATGTAGCATAAGAATGTAAAGGTTATGCTACGCACCGAATTTGGTGAAGTAGTTACTGAGATACATATAAGATTAACACTGGGCGGTGACAGCCTCTTTGTCCACTTTTGAGAACGAATCCTCTGAGGCCCTTCTATATGATATAAGATGTGAAATTTAATGAAATTTAATTTCTGACGTATATAATTACTGATTTATCGCACGTTTAGTAGTTTTCAGCATTATCGGTATATGGGGAGGGGTTGAGGTTATCATGCGATTTCACCTATTTTCACTCCGTCTGAGGGCGAAAAGGTGGTTAATATAGGTCGAGTGTTTGGGAGAAATATACTTTAAACTTTTTTGGGGGCGGCACCATGTTCAGTTTGAAAATTCTTTCAAACGCCTTCCTAATAATCGTTGTACCAAATAATAATTTTGTATCTTAATTTTATAATTTACAAAAATGTGTTCTTAATATTAAAACAAAAAAAAACATATTCTAATAATATACTGAGTTAGTGCCATACCACTCACCTGCCATGGAAACGCTCACAAGAAGTTCAGCCGTAATTTTACTAAAGGTGATATAGGTGATAATAATTCTTCGGTCCATCCTCTGGTAGTATGCCACTATTTCTTTGCTTGGGACATGTAGAACTACGATCGATGCTGGTGTCGTTTCGGCTTAAAATATAGCGATATTTATGTACAAAGCAATAAAATAATGTATGTATATAAATAAAATAATTTCCACAAACACCGGATTAATTACACTAGCAAGTGGTCGTTTGATTAATTCTTGAAAATACCTAATTATTATACCCTGAACATCAAATATTAAATTTGCTACGAAGTTTCTGTTTCTAACACCGACACCCTATAAAATACAATATATAGTACATATGTATGTATATAAATGACCAGCGTGGCGAGCTGAGTTGATCTAACCATGGTCGTTTGTACGCGATCTAATCTCTCAGTTTTTGAGATATCGATCTGAAATATTGCAAATATCCTTTTCTCTCGAAAAAGGGGAACCGCCGATATCGAACCACTATAAGTAGTATGTATATAGCTGTCATACAAACTGAACGATCTACATATATAAAGTTCTTATATGGAAACATTGTATTTCTGAAGGGTATTATAGCCTTAGTTTGAATTAAAAATTTTTAACTTAAATGTTTAAAAATTGCGAGAGTATAAAAATGAAAACTGTAATATAACTATAAAACACTACTAATACAAACACCTTATTATTTTTTTAAAACAATCAAATTAAATACTTGAGTGCGGCAACTATTTTAAGTACTTACCTATAACCAAGTCATCTCCATTCCAGGGGTGCCAATCGAAATGAGTGTGCAATTTGCGTTTTGAACAAACTACCAGATATACATCACAGGAGCTCCAATTATAGACCACAATGTCTCCACTTGTATCTCCGCTGGCAATGTATCTCATATTCGGTGACAGCTTTATTCTGTTGATCGGCAGCTTATGACGCCGAACTTTTCTTACAACTTTTAAATCCGGCACGGAGAGTACGTATAAACAACCTAACCCTGTTCCACATATAATTTGTGATCCTGAGTGGTTCCATATCAAGCAATGTAGGTCTGAGTGGTCTGCGGAGAATACTTTTCCATTTATAACCAAAGACTTTGTTGAATTAACAACTTTCCACAGTTCCAACACTGAAAGAAATAATTACTAACATTTAAATGTATGTATAATTTAATATCATTTTAGATGATTTTAGCACCGGGTGAGAATAATAAATTATATTGGCGGGCATCAGCAGAACATACAGAAATATATTTACAGTCCAAATCACTTAATTTTATTAAAACCAAGTAAGAGAGGGCTCCATACTTCAATAACGTCATTTATCGACCGTGAAATAGTTGAATTTAAAATTATTATCTGTATGTATGTAGTATATGGGATGTAGGCGTGAATATAGTAAGATTTGGCCTATTTTCACAATTGTATTATAGGAATGTCTGGAAAATGTTACAAACCAAAACCAGTTAACATTGTTCGAGTAGTTTCAGAGAGAGAGAGAGAGAGAGAGATTTGTCCTCAGCGCACTTGTCAATATAGCTTTATAGATTTGAGAGATATGTTAATTCAATTTATTAGATGGAGGGACCACGACCACTTTTTAAACCAAATGATGCCAAGAAACACGTGTATGAAGTTGCATCAAGATACAAGGTCTGTCGCAAAAGAAATCGGACTGTTAACAACAACAACAAATTAATATTTTTCAAAAGTTATATTTTTTTATTTAAAGTAGTTTCCTTATGCTTCGATACAGTGTTTAGCCCGGTCAATTAGCATTTCAAATGAGTGTTTCGAGGTCATTTTTCGGAATGCTCTTGAGAATATAGCTGAAATATCCTGAAACCAGTGTCCTTTCATGGGCAAATGAAGTTTTCCAAATAGGTAAAAATCACAGGGTGCCAGATCAGGTGAGTAGGGTGAGTGATTAATGGTTAATATGGAGTTTTTTGTCAAAAAATCAGTGACAAGCGTCGACCGATGACACGACATTATCGAGCAACAGGCGACAGGACCCTGTCTCACGGTATTGTGGTCGAGCACGACGAATGCGTGACAAAAGACGCTTCATAACACCAAGGTAAAACACAGCATTAATCGTTTGGCCAGGTGGGACGAACTCTCGGTGTAGAATACCCTCGGACTCGTAAAAACAAATCAGCATTGTCTTTATTTTTGACTTCTGAAGACGACCGACTTCTGATCGTCACAGAGGTCCTCACGACCTTATTGGAATCGCTTAAACCACTCATGCACATTACTACGGGATAGGCACTGATCACCATAAACTTTTTTCATCATTTGAAATGTTTCAGTAAACGTTTTCCCAAGTTTAAAACAAAATTTAATATTTGCTCTTTGTTCAAAATGCAATTTACGACCGATGACCAAAAGCTGCTGTCACTTTTTGACCGATAACATCGATTGTAGTTATCCAATTGTCTTAAATTTTTTACGAAATGTCAACAAGAGATCAAACTTTTTATTTCATATACCCACCAACAGGTGGCGCCACCACAAACAGTTATATTTAAAAAGTTCGGTTTCTTTTGCGACAGACCTTGTATCTTATGTTTTACTTAAGTTGCAGATTGCGCTGACAACTCGTCTCGTTGCTACGTGTGTGCACTGCCCTTAATTTACAGCAGATGCTTAAATCGGTACACCACAGTAGTGCGTTGCGATTTTTACAATGGATAAAAATATCGAACAAAGAATTTGTCTCCAATTTTGTATTTCTAACCAAATTTCGTGTGTGCAGGGTCGTTGAGAATGTTGGAAAGCGCTTACGGTGATTCAAAACCGCAAGCCCACGAGTGGTACAAAGTCTTCAAAGACGGTCGAGAGGTCGTTGAAGACATGCCTCGTTCTGGACGACCTTCGACCTCTTCAACTGATGAAAATTTTAAAAAAGTAAAGGATATGTTGCTAGAAAATCTTCTGTAGTATTCGAATGTTTTCGGTGGATATTTTGGTTATGAAACGCATGCTTTCTCGACTCGTCCCGATAAAGCTGAAGTTTTCAAAAAGAGTACTGTAAACAGGTCTCCTTGGTATATGTATGTTTGATCGTGCGAATTCCACATTCTTGGAGAGCAATATAACTGCCGATGAGACATGGATTTACGAGTTTGTCATACAAACAAGTCAACAGTCATCGGAATAGAGAGAATTAAAACGGGCAGAATCCAAAAAACCAACGACAAAGCCGCTCAAAAATCAAGGTGATGCTCATTGTTTTTTTCGATAAGCGTAGTTTGGTGCATCAAGAATATGTTCCGGAGGAGCAGACGGTCAATAAGAAGTTCTATTTGGCCTCCTTAAGGCGTTTGCTTGAGAATATTCGTCGAGAACGGTCGGAATTGTGGAAGAACAATTCATGGATTTTACGTGATGAAAATGCACTATCGCATCGGGTCACGAATTTGACCAAATTTAAAGTTAAAAACGCAATAAATACCATCGATCAACCACCAAATTCACCAGATTGGCTCCCTGTGATTTCTTCTTGTTCCCCAAACTGAAATTGCCACTACGAAGAGATAAAACAAAATTCGCTGAAGGAGCTGAAGGCCATCCCAAAAAGTGATCATGAAAAGTGTTTCGAAAACTGGAAAAATCGTTGGCATAAGTGTCTTACATCTGGTGAGAATTACTTTGAAGGTGACAATATAAATATTGATTAATAATTAATTTACAATTTATTGGTATCTTTTTGTCACAACATACATATACTAAATAATTTACCCGAATTATATTAAACATTTCTAAAAGTTTAATTTTGTACACGACAGTTTGTGGCATCTTACCTGGATATTCGTTGACTTTGCATCCAATTGCCAGAGTCTTGCCATCCGGTGAAAATGCCAAGGACTTTATACTTTTTACATTGAACAACATTGTAACATCATCCGTACGTTTCCAAATTATCAAGTCTTGACCGAAAGAAGCTACAATTTGTCCATTCACTGACCAATCCACCATATTTGGATCTAAGAAATAATAAAATGTTTAGAAAAAAGTGAAGAATATAAACGAGCACATGAGTATGCGAATTTATAGAAACATATTTCTTAAGATAATATAAACATCTATGAGGTAAAAAACCTTAAACTATTAGTCAGGATTACCGAACATCGAATCAAAACCGGGAGAGTCGTGTGTGGTTTCAGCAAATGCTAGAGGCTTTGAACGCGGAATGCACCGCCAATCGTATTCATCACCATGTACATCAAGACGTCGAAGTACATTGGAGCGACTTTCCAAACCTTTTACTACTTGATCACTAAGTTGTAGAATTCTATCTTCTTTCAACTCGAATGTCTTATTGATTGCGATCTTCAGGCTATTTTGCCTCCAGTAATTAGCTGAAAAATGCTGAAGAAGAATTTTTTTGGTTAAAAAATAATAATTTTTGTTCAATGTCAATACATACCACTTTCAGAACATCTTTTTCCATATTCTTGGTTGCAAACTTAAGATTTTGGTTTAAGCGCTGGGAATAATATCGACGGGGTATAAATCGATCTCCATAAGATAGAGCAATAATATCGGGAAACGAGGTTCTGCCCTTAAATCAAAAGAAGAAAACATTTAAAATTCTGATACGCAGAATAATATATACCCTTCAAAGGTGCATTTCAACTATACTTAGGTATAACTAAATTTAAATCAAATGCAAAACGGAAAACAACTTTTATTTCGAATTAAGGTTACTTAATAAAGAAAAACCATATTTTATAAAGATCCTTGGCTTGAATATGATCGATCAGTTTAACTAACAGCTGTATCTGTTTTTTATTAATTAGATATTTTCCTTGTTTACCTGCACAACCTCATTTTCCCATTGGCTGTCACGCTTTTTGATGGAAGCGTCCGCCTTCCCAGATTTCAGATTAGCGATCATCTCAGCTTTAAAACAATTTCGAGTAGTACCATCTACATTCATACCGATCAAATTAGCATTGATTTCGCGTTCTAAAAATATTTTATCGACAGTTCACATAACAAAAGAGACCAAAGAAAATGCCATTTTTACTATGTCCAAGAGCCGTTATTAGACAGTAACAGAGTTTCCTATTCCATATATTTTATTTAATATTGTAAATGCAGCTGTTTGTTGCGAGAGTATAAAAACATTAACTTCTGCTGAACCGAAGCTATAGCACTTATGAGAAGGTCAGCATTTGCTTTTGATGGGTCAGTTTGTATGGCAGCTTTAT
Organism: Bactrocera tryoni; assembly: GCF_016617805.1. Lineage (NCBI taxonomy): Eukaryota > Metazoa > Arthropoda > Insecta > Diptera > Tephritidae > Bactrocera > Bactrocera tryoni. The sequence goes on from NC_052503.1 coordinate 51,330,947, forward strand.
GCTATATTGGTCCGTTCTGAACTATAGCATACATACTTACATTTATAGATAGAGAGCTGTAAGGCGACATGTTAAAATAAAATCCTTAGTTTTGTTAAAAGTTTTGTTTACTTGTTGTTTCATTCACAAGAGTTTGACAATTCAAATTGGCTGTTCATATAAAGTTACCATTATTCGGGAATCGGGTCTCATACTTTTCCATATTTTGTTGCATTTTGCATTTCGTCGATAGACGGAAATATGGCGCGTTTGAAAGCATGGACCTACTAGAAAGGTAATCAAATTAGGTGGCAGCACCTCCTCCTTGCATGCGAAAATTTAAGTTTTGCAAAATACTACGTTGCTTGCATGGGAAAGTGCTGGTAGTGGGCGACACACATCTGGTTCTCGTTCGTATTTTCGGATTTAGTATTGTTACCATATGTCTCTCAAAGTTGTAAGGGTGTTCAAGAATACGTGTACTAAGTTTGACAATAATATCATTATTTATCTAATTAGTTACAATTATTGTCTCTCTCCCTCCCATCCTCTAACTTCCATTGACTTTAACTAAAATATTGGTTATTCTCTCAATACGTCGGAAAAGTGCTTAGAACTAAAATTTTAGAGATGCACAGTGGTTCGGTGCCATCGGAGATGAGCTAGTAGAGTACCAGTTACGAGCCCGATTACTTACTACTTCCTAATACCATGTTCAGACCGAAAATTTAAAAGATTAGATTATATTTAAGTATTTCATAACCCAACAGTGTTCTCACTGCCATTAGAAAGATCAAAAAACAGCTGTTATTGTCATTCAAGAATTCACATCGCTTAATATTTATCAAAAGAAAAGATTGTCATATAGTATTTTGAAATAAAAAGACGGTTTTTTTTTAATATTTTCCATATAATAGAAATAATGGATGCATTTTTTTCATTTGTTAAGTCGATTTTCAGATGAAATTAGATTCATTGCTTTAAAAAAAATTTGTTTGTTTACATTTTTTTCCCTTTGTAGTGTCTAAATCAGCTGTGATAATGCAACAGATTTACAGTGCTGACAAGTAGATTGCGGATAATCAGAGTCGCACAGAGAGATTTAGCGTGGATCAGTTTCAAATCATTTCAATGAAGTGATTTGGAACTGTCATTTTTGTATGGCGAAATCTTGATAAATTTTTAAGATTAATGGGATAATCCATTCAACAGTCCAAATTCACTAAATCTTGTGATTAAGTGTCGGTCTGAACATGGTATAAGAGAGGAATCGAATTGTGTAGTAAAGTGACTACTTCAAAATTCTTTAGTGATTCGACGTCGTTTCTATTAATACAATTTTCTTCGTGCTTCTTCGTCTTCATATAACTACTTATTATAATGGCCTATTTTTAGTTTTCTTGTATTCTTTTTTGCTACTATCCCTATGTGCTATCTTTCTTATATACAATTCTTACTGCTTATGTATTCATCTTATTTAATTGTTGTTTTTCTTATTGTAAATTATTCATTTTTCTTGTTGAATAATTCTTTTTTATTACGTGTTGAAGCGCTTGGCGCTGTACAGCATATGTCCCGGTAGGAACGGACCCTAAACTAATTGATATTTTTATACTCTTGCAATTTAAAAGAATCAAAGCTCCGGAAATTACTTCAGGGAAATATGGTAATTGGGGGTAATATTGACTCGATTGTATCTGTTTTTGCTAGTAACACACGCTATTAACATGCCACATAATAAAAAATGTACAATCCCCAATCATATGGAGAAAACTCAACCATATGTTCGAAAATTCTAATATTTGTTATACAAGTATAGGAGCTGGTTCTAGGTTACAACCAATTTTATTTATTTTAAGCACAAAGGTGCACTGATATTAGTTAAACACGCTCACTTATTTTCATTGTGATAACTCATATAAATCGTATAAATCGTAGTATATAATCACATGGAAGTTCGAAAATCTTTATATTATGTATGTATATGGGGCTCAGGGAAGTAAAGACCCGTTCCAACGCATTGTTAATCCACTTAGAGTACTATTATCAGGAGAGGATTTTCTCTGAATTTTAATTGTATATCCCATACATTGACCGATATTTTCGGTCAAAAGTGAACTATAGATATTGGGGTCCACATATTCGGATATTGGAAGAGTTTTGGTTGGATTTGGACAATTTTTAGTTTTAAGGTGGAAAAATTCTATTCCGTTATATTCTATATTATTCCTTTCTGCTGATTGTCCTTTTTCTAATTTGAATGTCCAGGTGTAGTTGTATATGATCGGTGAGGTTAAATCTCCGAGATTGTGGGGGTGATCCAATGGCTTGGGTACGTGATAAAGTAGCGCTTGATTTCTTGTCACTCAAAATTTTCGTTGGTTTTTCATCAAATACCTCAAATATGCTTTGCTCGCTAAAAGGCACATCATTCCAAAAAAAATAATAGTTCTTATAAGAATAAACTAAGCACCATATTAAGATATAAAACTAGAATTTGGAACAGGGGATTGCAGAAGTGAAGAGCATTTGAGGTGAAAATTTTCAAAATGTCGACATGGGCCTGCCCTCTTATAGGTTTAATGTACATATGTATGTCCTAAACCTATAAAACTATGAAAACTAAATTCAATCTTTGCGTTCCTCTATCAACTTAGTGAGAATAGGCGACTGATAACCTCGCCCACTCCACATATAATGGCTTTGTTAAAAAAGACTAAAAGGGTCATAAATAAATAACTCACAGTCATTTCCTTCCGGAATGGTACTAGGTGGCTTTTTAAAGCTGGTGTCAAAATTGGACGATGAGGGTGGCACAACCCACCATTAGCTGAAATCATATATGTATATCCATTACTTCGGTAGATGATTTTATGCTAATATTCCTATTTTGGTTTAGTTTCTGTCTTCTTTTCCATATGGGTTAGTATGCTTCCTTAAAACGATTTCCATTCTATTCACTAAATTGCTAAAATCTATATTTTGATAATACTGATGCAATATATTTATATGTACATTGGCCGAAAATAGCTTTGAAAAATCTTAAATTATGATCAGAAAATCTTTTATGATCAAAGAGGTTTTCAAAGAAACCAAGACAGAGACGATTCAATGAACCAGTTAGATTTTATTTATGCAATGAACTGATAACCAGTAATACAGTTTATTTTTTGAAATTTTATTGACTATGTTGAATATTAGTGTTTGTGCAATGTGTGCGTATTCAAGCGTACGCGTGATTGCTTCATCATTAGGGCAACACAATTTTGTGCGTGAAGCTTCAATATGCTTAAGTGGTAGACGGTATTACTGACACTCTGAAACTACTTTCTTTTAAAATATGAATACGCTTTAAAAGTTTAATAAAATTTAGGGTAGTGTAGGCCTAATCTCTCTATTCCGTTGGAGAGATCAGGTTGCGAAGTATCTGGCTGCACTTGGTGTCTGCACCAAATAGCGAAAAAAGTAATAAGTGGCGGGGTGTTGTTTTCTCGGCTATAACCGCGTAAGCGGTGTCTACGTCAGTAAAGAAGAATAAGCAAATTCCACAACCTAAATTAGACTTATTTATTAAAATGTATTAAAGTTTGGATATGGATATATGTTTAACACATCAAATTATTTACTTTCAAATTTCTTAACTTCATATAAGCCTCACAAAAAAAGCACCAACAGTGCTCGCACGATCCCGGAGACAGTGCCAAAACCCCAAGACCACGCCACAGCATGCGAGATCATACGCTTACCCAAAGTTTCTTTCCTTTTCGAATCAAAGGTTGTTCACATCAACATCCTTTAATTCAGCCACGAAAATCCATTATGGTTCTACAGCGTTCCCCATGGACTGTGACGTTATGACCGGGTTCATTTTTGAAGAAATATGGACCAATGATTCCTTCTGCCAATAGAGCACACCAAACAGTGACTTTGCAAGTGTCAGTTTCATGGATTATAATCACTCCAAATGCAACAATTTTGTTTATTAAAGTAGCCTTTCAACCAAAAGGGGCCTTCATCGCTGAACAAATTTTTTTTGTGAAAACCGAGATCCGTGGCCATCTTGTTTTAGTAATAAATTTGCACGATTCGCAAACGTTGTTCCAGAGTAAGTCTGTTCATCATGAAATGGCAAACCAAGCTTATTATAAATCACGTAACACAGGTCTAAAGACAACACCCTTACGATTATAATGCACTTCTAGAAAAAAAACAAAGGAATTGCCTTCTTGCATCTAGGTATTATATCTTGCTTGGCTTTAGTATAATTTGTGTGACTTTATGGTAATACTTTTGAATATTATTTACTTTTAAAAAATAAAAAGTAAAATATTTTTTAATTTTTGGAAAAATGTGGACCAACCTAATATATCCGCATGTTATAAAAAGAAGTAGGTGAAATTTATGTTAATGCTGAAATAAACCGGGTATATGAAACGCAACAACAACAACAACAAGACATTTTAACAAGCAAACCCTATATTAGCAAACCATTCTACGTGGTTATGCGGCCAATTTCGAACTAATTGGGGGTGTAATAGCGCAATTTAATGGATACATCATTTCAAACTTTAAAGAGTCGTCGGCCGCATTCCACACCCTTATCTGGTCACACATTTCGCACATTCTCAAGTCACTCATTTGTCATTAGGCTAGTTTAACGTTTGGCACTCGGTGCGCCCATAAAAAGTGTAGACTGGGACAAATGTAAAATAAATAAATACTCACAAGCCTAATTGTGCGTTGTTCTTAATATTTGTTCGTGTGTATCATATACTATATAACTTCATACATATGTATGTATATCCACAAGCCAATAAAGTCGGCAGGTTAGCGCAGCAAAGACGAACGAACACCCGACTCAATCAGCAAATTGTTTAAACACTCTATTTGTAACAAAGGATTCAAAAGATTACATTGCAACACACATACACACATTTGTGGGTCTGACTGAGTTGAGAGGTTGGGTATACCAACATTTGAAGGTACACAGACGTTTGTGAAGTGGTGTCGTGAATTTTGACAGATGGTAATTTTTTCAATTTGTGTTTATGATCCGACAATTTGCGTTTTCTGCAGCTCAAAATCGTTACCTCATCCGAAGTGGGGTAATTTAAATGAGTAAAAAATGTAGCGAAAACGATTAAAGGGTTTGTCAACATGAATTTGCAGTTATGGCAACGATAATAAGTTGTAAATTTAAATTGACGTTTGATGTTGTCAAACGAACGTCTGTCAAAATATTGTTACATAAGTCGCGTTAAACCTTCGAAAGTACATAACTATTTGATACGAAAGAATACATACATACGTATTTATTAATCTAAGTGCGGAGTAAGCTCTGAGCCCCTGTGGTTTTTGTATTCTAATACGTACTTGAGAGGGGGATTAAGATGCATTCGAGTAAAACAAGGCTCGTTTTTATGATTTTTTTTCTTCTATGAAACATTTGAAATATACTTTTAACAAGAAAAAACGTTAACTTCGGCTGCACCAAAGCTAATATACCCTTCACAGGTGCATTTCTTTTAGTAACTATATGTTCAGTTTGTATGGAAGCTATATGCTCTAGTAATCCGATCTGAACAATTTTTTCGGAGATTATATTATTACCTTAAGCAATAATACATGTCAAATTTCGTGAAGATACCACGTCAAATGCGAAAGTTTTCCATACAAGAACTTAATTCCGATCGTTCAGTTTGTATGGCAGCTATATGTTATAGTAGTCCGATATCGGCAGTTCCGACAAATGAGGAGCTTCTTAAAGAGAAAATGGCGTTTGCAAAATTTCAAAACGACATCTTAAAAACTGAGGGACTAGTTCGTATGTATACAGACAGACAGACGGACGGACGGACGAACAGCCGGACAGACAGACAGACGGACATGGCTAAATCGACTCATCTCAACATACTGATCATTTATTTATGTATATACTTTATAGGGTCCCCGACGCTTCCTTCTGAGTGTTACAAACTTCGTGACAAACTTAATATACCCTGTTCAGGGTATAAAAATACACTGTTCTCAGTACAACACAGTCTCTCATTTCTATTGAGATAACTCACATGTTGACCGATATATGCGGTATAAAGTCAATTTCCGGAATAGTCTTCAATTGACTCTAAACGGTTTCCACGGAGGGGTCGTTAAAGTTTTCTGAATAGCCTGAAGTCACACGGAGCTAAATCAGGTGAATACGGTGGTTGCGACACAATATTGGTTAAAAATTTGGCAAAAGACACACGAAGAATCAATGCAGATGCAACGGTGTATTATCGTGGTGCAAAAGCCAAGAGTTGTCGGCCCATAATTCCGGCTGCTTTTAACGAATAGCTTCACGCAAGCGACGTATAAAACTCAAAGAGTATTCCTTGTTGACGGTTGTATCG